>NW_005369027.1:515553-524725 GCF_000412655.1 Myotis brandtii
TAAAAAAATAATAATAAATAAAATGGAACATCAAAAAAAAGAATTTTTGGCTATTATTGAATCTGTACTTTCATATACAATTTTAGAGTCAACTCATTATATTAAAATTAATTAGAAATACTTTAAATCAAGACATACATGATGCAAATTTTATAACTTTATAATATTAAATATTTCAATAATTAATGTGGTATTTTGGTTTGTTTAATGTCTCTATCAGCATTTTTTAGTTCCAAATAATTATAGGTTCTTTCAGAAACATATAAAAACTGTGAATTATAATAAATATTTTGGAATGAAGTAAAATTCAACACCTATGTTGAGCCCACACTATATGGTAGGTATTGTGCTAAAACAAGGGTATGGAGTCAAGGATAAGTGTGATTCTTGTGATGGGGTTATTTAGATATCTTTTATCTCTGCATCATTTTTGCATATTGTTTGTCTCTTTTCAAAATATCTCATTGTGTTATCTTGTTTGCCTTTCATGTGCTCTAGAAAATACCTCAATACAACATTCTATTCAAGAGATCATTAAGAGAAAAACTTCAGGACAAGATAAAAGAATTTTAAAACGTATACACACACATACCAATACTTCCAACTTAGCCAAGATTATGCAAATTGTTCAGTAAACCTGAACTGAAATCTAATATCAATCTGGATCAAACTGGAGTTGATTTTTAAAAACAATCCCAAATGGAAACTAGATATCTGTTGGGAGACT
Organism: Myotis brandtii; assembly: GCF_000412655.1. Taxonomy (NCBI): domain Eukaryota; kingdom Metazoa; phylum Chordata; class Mammalia; order Chiroptera; family Vespertilionidae; genus Myotis; species Myotis brandtii. Next base: position 516,281 of record NW_005369027.1, read on the forward strand.
ATTTTCATTTTCAGAGCTATTTACTCCTTGTTTGAGTGAATGAAATAGAGAAATTCAATTTCTCCACTATTTTCATAATTCATCTAGCTACAGTCTCACAGTTATAATCATTTCAAAGAAGAATTCTGGAAGTGATGATATAAAACAGCATGTTCCTAACTGCATTTTTTGGCAACTTACATAAATTATATAATTTTTACTTTTTTTTTGAATTCTGAAAAGAATGGAATTACTTATTTACTAACTTTGATCTTCAAGCTCCTCCAATCAACTGCATATTTTCGTGTCTATGTATTTATTCCAGTACTCGTCATTTTTAAAATTTATCCATTCACACATTCATTTTTTTGACCAATCCAGCACTGGAGCTATGTTAGTGGGAAACACAAATTTGTCCTCTGTGCTCAGAAATTTCACAATCACACCAATGAATGATATAATCCTTATATGTAGGCAGAAAAAATAATTTCTAAATGTAGTTAAGTTTTATTTCTGAAGCATGTCACAATCCTTTAATCTGATACTAATTCATGGAAAAAACAGACTTGTAATAAATTCATCAGTAAAAACTGACTGCTCTCAAAGCATGCACAGTAAATATAGAAGGAAGAACACAAAAATTAGAAGATAGAAAAAAATTCAATGTAATTCACAAAGCATATGATCTATAGCCACCAACCACAGCTCTTCATTGTATAAGATCATGGGCAAAATAAAAATATTCCTCCTCTGGCAATCTTCCATTTATCTAGCATTAATTATTTCGTACTAAATGACAAATTCAAATAGGATCTTTATTTGTTGTCCTTACCGCCCATGCCTCCATTCAGCCTTAAGAGGTACATAGAGATGTAACCTACAGGATGCTGGAGTCATTGGTCTATATACTGGAGAAATTCTGAAAATCCTTTTATACTTGTTGTAGATTTGCCCTTAAAATTACTCTCTAACACCAATGACCATTTCTTACTCTCCACCCACCCTTAAACATATTTAAAGGCAAACCTGGTGGAATCAGTGAAAATTGGTTTCCATTTCCAAGAAGTGCCCTAACTTAAAAACAAATACAATAACCCATAAAATAAGGTCTATTTGAAAATCTCATTACAATTTTCAGAATACTCTAAATTCTTTGTTATCCTGCAAGACCACTCTTCTTCCTCCCTCGTTTCACTCCATTAAATGACAGAAAGGGGAGGAACATGAGAGCCACTCTTCAAAAAAGCTAAATTTTCCTTGGAGCTGCTGCAAGTACATTAGTTAACACCTTACCGTTGGCACCCTTGGAAACTAAGTTTTTAAAAATTTGTGTTGTTATGGAACTTGAGTTAATGGAACTTAAAAAAAAAAAAAGGTTAGGTCCAAGACATTGCAGTCTGATTCTTGGAGAGGAAAAGCATGAAATGCCATTAAAATTTTTTCCAGTTTATTTTGCTCCCTCTAAAAGCAAACCACATTGCTATGTTCACTTCAAAACATTCAGACAAAATACAACTACTTCAAATTTTCTTCCAGAAAGCAATTTCATTTTACATTTAAATAAAAGTGAAAGTAACTAAAGAGGATAAATGAATGCATGGATTTCAGAAAAGATTAGCTTTTTATTTTACACATTTGAAATTCATATATTTTAGGATTTAAAAAAGAAAGAATAAATGAGTGCCTCAAAATGCACCTGAATATCGGGCAGTCCTAGATTATGAGAAACACCATGACTATGAGCATATTGTGAAACAGAGAAAGATATATAATCAGAAAATGTAGGATTGGCTGAAGGAAAGCTCTCATTAGGATGCAGAAAACGATATAGACGGAACCTGAGTAATGGTGATACGACAAGATTAACTACAATCTTCTGCCTTCAGTTTTCACTTCGGTGTTTAAGTTTAGAAAAGAAGCAAAATATAGATTTCGTTAAGAAATATCTAAAAACAACTACGGGCCAATACTCTTTAAGAAGCTTGGTGACTATCTCATTAAAATCTCTAGGAAAGCCCTAATCTGTTTAGCTCAGTGGATAGAGCGTCGGCCTGCAGACTCAAAGGTCTCAAGTTCGATTCTGGTCAAGGGCATGTACCTTGGTTGCAGGCACCACCCCAGTAGGAGGTGTGCAGGAGGCAGCTGATCGATGTTTCTCTCTCATCGATGTTTCTAACTCTCTATCTCTCTCCCTTCCGCTCTGTAAAAAATCAATAAATATAAAAGAAAATCTCTAGGAAAAATATTAGGTATTAGCAAGGTAAGGGGCAGAAGCCAACATCATCCAGCATAGCCATTGGGGTCTGTAGGCAGATAATAATTACCACCAATATCTGTAGTCAAAGTCTGTGCAGTTTCACTCCTTCCATAGGTCCAACACAAAATTATGTTTTAATAAGCTTTAAAATTATGTTTTAATAATTCTGCCACTCCCACAATAGATACTTATTAAATAAATATTTATTAGCAAGTAGTCACAAAATCATTCATATAGCTCTTCTCTAAGTTGATGAAGTCAAATATCTGTCTTTTGAAGTAATTGGACCATATCTTGCATAATGAACCACTTGAAATAACTATAATAATAATCCAAAGAAATGATTCCATTACCTTTGTAGTAAGCACTAAGAACTTAGAAATCATCTTACATGCTTGGATGCAAGATCATTTAGGGATCAAGCCTGGGTAGACATCCAGGTTATGGGTATCATGAATAAGCACAATATCCTAGCTAACACATGTATCTTGAGTGCCATTTATTTCACTAATGAGTAACCATTCTCAAATTAGACTCATGAACAAGCCATGAATTTCACCAATGAAAATCTATTTCTAACATTCATTTTGCTAATTTTAAAGACTTTGATGTTGAAAGATAACGAAAACAGAATGGCTTTCAGTAGCTCCTATGGAGTGATAGTTCCCTGATTAGAATTACAGTGTAAAGTCTTGATTAAACAATTATTGTCTCTATAGTATAGCATAAAACACTCACACTTAAAGGTCACAATATGTCAGCTGAAGAAAACTTAAAATTTATAGACATTATAACAATGAAAGTAGAAAAATAACCATCTAATAAATTACTATGAATGAGTAGCACACAAGGAAGGGGTCATATGAGTATTCATAAGGTCTAAATATTTTTTTTAACTGAACCTCATACCACAGTAGACAAAAGAAAGTGAAAAGCTTAGAGTGACAGAATTTAGAAGACACAAAACATGTCTAAAACACTTTACATGCGACCATATGACCTAAAAAGCAATTTCTTTAGTTATGTCAAGAGAGGGAGAGTAGCTAGACACTAATGGGGATGGGTCATTGAGAAACAAGGTCATATTCAAAGAAGAGAAGAGAGATCTCAGTCCTCGTGGTTTATACAAGAAACATTAATTTGATTTTTAGAGAAGATAAGATAGAGGTATTGCAGAAAAGAGTGCTATGTTAGTAAGATGTTCCTGATTGCATTGATAAACCAAGGTAGATCAACAGAACTGACTGGCATCTACCCAAATGTTTGCAAGAATTCAGAGGTCATATTATCCAAGTTTTGCTCAGAAGCTATTAACCGATCTTTATAGATAATCAATGAGACACATCAAAGGTAATGATCAACTCATCTCTTATCAATAAATAGTTCATGAGAGGGTTTTGGTCAGTTTATTAAAATATTTATTTGGATGAAAATATAGTAAGAATGAATTGAAGGACAAGTAAATACTCATGTATTCTGTATGATTCTGAAAATAGATGTAATGAAAGAAGGAAAGTTTAAGAACGGCCAACTAGAGGAGTTATGAAAATTATAAACAGAAGAAAAAATAAAGGTATGAAGAGTTAAAGATAATCACTCATGCTACTTCTTCTTCATACTCTGCCACTTTATACACACACAGCTAAAGTGACTTCCTACATGAAGCCTTTCATAATGCTTTATGTACACATCTTATGAAAATGATGGAGAACTTTATTGTACTGTGGTTCATTAAAATGCATGATTGGGTAAATAAGCATATTCCAATTCTGGTCTATTTCTGTGCCTCATTTTGTAGGGTCTCTTTCCTGACTTTTGAGTCAGTTATAACTTCTGAAGACTCTACCTTCTAACCTGTTAATTTTATATCTTTTATGACATGTTAGGAATGTCTGTTATTTCATCTACAAAGAATATGTTATATAGTGCTTACTCATATCATTTTGCATACATATTTGTTTAATATCTATTTCAAGTTTGCAAGACACAAGTTTAGAAGGAATATGAAGGTAATCTTTAAAAATAGATATGATGAAGATAAAATCTCGTTCACTCAATATGGAATGCTTGAATTCTTTCAGCCTGAAACAGGTAGTTTTTCAATATGTAAAAGAAAGTTTATCACAGTATAATATATATAAATACACACACAAAAATGTATGCATACATATACATATGCTCAATGAAATCAATATGTAACCTAATTTTTTTGTAATCTTAGATAGGTTAAAAATGTAAACCTAAAGAATAATTTATATACATTCAAAAACTATTGATAAGTGATTTATTATTAAGGAAACAGAAAATTTGGGGAATATATCTGTGGTATCATTAGGCCAATTTTCAAATGTCAGTTCTTTTATATAGATTAAATTTCTCCACCAAATTGAACTCAGACAGCATTGCTGTAGCAAATGAAATGTATGCAAAATAGCATTTCCTAGTAGAAGTATGTGGTTAGTTCCTTTTCATTTGTTTGTGTGTGTGTGCGTGTATGTGCATGCGATTTTCCCTGGAAGCATGTATGTTGTTTCCACATTCTCTTTTCCTTGCCCCTTGGCACGAGGATGCTTCTATGATGATAGAAGCTCCATCAGTATAGGTCTCTAAGTGGCTATCACATGCGGACACCTCTTGCTGTTTTGCAACAAACAATGAATAAATAATGTAGTTGAGAAATAAACCTTTTCACTTTAATCTGCTGGCATATTTCACTGTTTGCTACCAATGTATTACCTAGCTTGTCCTGCCTGATACAATTCCTTAAACCTTACGATGTTGTTATTTTGACATTTCTGTAAGCCCTCAAGGCTTCAAGCAAAGGGCTATGGGTAACAGAAAAGGGACAGGAGCTGTTGCAGGATCTTGAATATCTAGACACTTCAACCATGACCAATGGGGAAAATAAAGGGGACATATATAATTCTTCCAACAATAAAGGTTTAAAACAAAATAAATCAGCCAGATACTCTTATTATACTACCAGTTGGGTTTTGATCCCTTAGCCATATTTGTTATACCCCATTGAGACTGAAGATCATTGTCACTGACAGAGAAGGCTGAAGCAAAATAGGAGTTGAATGGCTTTTTGATTTTTTCTCCCCCCCCCGCCCCCCCCATCATCTGATTTCTCACCATCTGGCCTAACCAGTTGGGCTTATTTCTTCTTTGTTCTTTTTTGACATGAAAAGGGGGGTTTATGACTTGTGTTGAAAAAGGAATTGAAAATGACTGTGAACATACCAATTGTACTCAAAAGCACAGATTGTCCTTAGGGAAATATAGTGAGAATATTACTAATTGCTAGATCAAACTATAAGACAAAACGAGACAGGAATACAGGAAAAAAGATAAAATATTCATCTGGAACAATTAGAAGATCAAAGGTGACATAATTTTAAAACAGGAAGCTAATGTTCTAACCAAAGCATGTTTCTTTCTCCAATTAATAATAATTCAGTGTGCTGCATAAAATAGCTTTATCATGTCAGTTTCATTTCTTTTTCAAAAGTACAATGAAAGACAGACCGAAGAGATGGATGGTTTGCAACAAAGGCAATGCAATAACAAGAGCCTTGAAGAGCCTCTAAAGCCGTAAGAGCAGTAAAAATCCTTCTAAACGTTCATCCATCTGCTCCCCACAACAAATATTCTCAAAAGTGAAGAAAGCAGTAGTTTGCATATTCCTTGTCATTTAATTCAATTGGAAGTTTAAGTGTTTGTGAATTTTCAACTTCACTTGACAATTTTACATTTTTTTCCTTGGGTGTTGGTCATAAATACTACACTCTTATTAATGTGACAACTTCTTTCACAGAGATCTTGAGACATAATTCATTACCCAATAGCATCTCTAAATATTAAATACAACCAGAATTTAAAAAGGACACAAAGGCAAACTAGTTCCAATTAACCACTTGCCAATAAAGCAGTAAAAAGCAGACACTGACAGGCAGTATTCCAGTGTATTAGACGATGGTTAATCCATACGCTTCCAGAGACAGTAGGAAACATACAAGTTCTAATATCATAAATCTCCTTTAAAATGTATGGTTTATAATTCTTCTATTCCTGCTAAAAATAGTCACAAGTTTATTTCTATTATTTACACTTAAATCAACAAAGAAGTGTTACTGTGTGTAACAAGCCACCTAATGTAATCATCGTCCCAAACTCTTTCTTAAAATGGGTAGAAGCAATGCAGAAGATAAAAGAAAAGAAATGATCCTATAAGATACAAAGACCATTTAAAGATTTGTAAGTTAAGAAATAGCTCTTATGTACAGAAGAGAGGAAAGCTCAAGACATTCATTTTTAAGTAACTTTGACTTAGGGTCAATGAATATGTTGAGAGAACTCTATGCCACAGTCATTCTGCTGTGCACTTTCAAAACCATTGCCTATTTAGTTTCAAAGATTAGCCTGTCAAGTAGGAATTATTAATCCCATTTACAGAAGAAGGAAGCAAATGATATTAAGGAATTTGTCCAAATCCAAATAACTGGTCAGTGAGAGATGGCCCATTATAAACTGTGATTTTCTTTGCAAGATGAGTTACTGGAGCTATCATTGGTTGTGTTGAATGGCAAAAGTTGAGGAGAAGGCATGAATGGTATCCACATTCCATGCTTGCATCACCAATCCTCCAATCTGTAGCAAATATTTGTCATGCTATACTCCATTAGCTTCCAGTTAAACTGTATCTTATTTTATGGTATTGATATCAACATATTGACCATAGTAGTATAGCATATGCCCACACTATGACTCAGGAGGATAACATTATTCCTTGGCCAGCCCTTAAACTTTCAGAGTTCTTTATCTACCCACCACCTTAATAATCACATTCAAGGATCACGTCCCATGAGGAGAGAAAAGAAATCAAATTTTATTAAGAATAAGATTAATGACTATGAGGAAAGTTGATATTACAATGTATTTTAAAAAGCCATGATATGAACTTGAACTTGGTGTGATCACGGGAACATAAGTTTAAAGAGACTATGACTAAGGATTTTTAAAAAGCATGTTTATAAAGTATTTCATTAGTATCTGGAGATACAGAGATCAATGTAGTAATTAATGACATAACTGTGATACCTAATATCTCACTAATCACTAATGGGATATAAAGGTACTTACGTTGGGAAATTCAGCTAAAATTTATTTTAGAAGAAAGAAGTGAAAGTTATTTTATTAAACTCATTTATAAAAGCTATTTCCACCAGGCAGTAATGACAGATATTTTAAGAAACTTGCTAACAGCTACCTAGCATACAGTGATAGATTAAAAAAAAAAGATCATTTGATTCCCCCCCTTTATTTTCTATATTTTCATATTCTTCTTCAGTTAATTTAACCATTAGCTAAGGCATGTATGTCATATATTTCATTATGAAAACCTTTTACTAAAGTCCCCAGGAAACAGTTTTGGTATCATCATATTTACTATGAAAATCATGCTAATACCAAAATATAAACCTTGATTTTTTAAAATTCCATGGAATATTCTGGTGGGTTAGTAGATATGATAAGAAAATTATTATACTCTACTGTTTAAAATAAAATAAAATATACTAATAAAGCTATATTTTGAAGAGATATATGTACATAGTGTCTGACAATGAAGTGATTTCAAGTTTGACTAAATGACATAAACACTATTTTACTATAATTAAGAAACAAAGTACAAATATTCTTGTAGGATCTATATCACAATTAAATTAAGCCAACTGACAAATCAAAAGATTCTTACAAAATTTCAGAGGCAACCTATTTTCAAAAATAAATGCCATTTTGAAGGATAAAGACTGGAAGAATTAATATTATTAAAATGTCAATACTACCCAAAGTAATCCACATATTCAATGCAATTTCTTTCAAAATTCCAATGGCATATTTCACAGAACTAGAACAAATAATTCTAAAATTTGTTTGAAACCCTAAAAGATCTTGAATAATCAAAGCAAACTTGATCATTTTACTTCTTCCTTTCTTATTTGGATGCCTTTTATTTATTTTTCTTGCCTAATTGCTGTGTCTGAGACTTCTAATGCTTCACTGAATAAACGTGGCAAGAGCAAGGATCCTTGTCTTATTCCTGATCTTAAAGGAAAAACTTTTAGTTTTTACCATTGAGTATGATGTTAGCTGTTAGTCTGTCATATGACCTTTATTATAGTAAGATAAATTCCCTCTATGCCTACTTT
>NW_005369027.1:532077-551478 GCF_000412655.1 Myotis brandtii
AAGAGATGGATGGTTTGCAACAAAGGCAATGCAATAACAAGAGCCTTGAAGAGCCTCTAAAGCCGTAAGAGCAGTAAAAATCCTTCTAAACGTTCATCCATCTGCTCCCCACAACAAATATTCTCAAAAGTGAAGAAAGCAGTAGTTTGCATATTCCTTGTCATTTAATTCAATTGGAAGTTTAAGTGTTTGTGAATTTTCAACTTCACTTGACAATTTTACATTTTTTTCCTTGGGTGTTGGTCATAAATACTACACTCTTATTAATGTGACAACTTCTTTCACAGAGATCTTGAGACATAATTCATTACCCAGTAGCATCTCTAAATATTAAATACAACCAGAATTTAAAAAGGACACAAAGGCAAACTAGTTCCAATTAACCACTTGCCAATAAAGCAGTAAAAAGCAGACACTGACAGGCAGTATTCCAGTGTATTAGACGATGGTTAATCCATACGCTTCCAGAGACAGTAGGAAACATACAAGTTCTAATATCATAAATCTCCTTTAAAATGTATGGTTTATAATTCTTCTATTCCTGCTAAAAATAGTCACAAGTTTATTTCTATTATTTACACTTAAATCAACAAAGAAGTGTTACTGTGTGTAACAAGCCACCTAATGTAATCATCGTCCCAAACTCTTTCTTAAAATGGGTAGAAGCAATGCAGAAGATAAAAGAAAAGAAATGATCCTATAAGATACAAAGACCATTTAAAGATTTGTAAGTTAAGAAATAGCTCTTATGTACAGAAGAGAGGAAAGCTCAAGACATTCATTTTTAAGTAACTTTGACTTAGGGTCAATGAATATGTTGAGAGAACTCTATGCCACAGTCATTCTGCTGTGCACTTTCAAAACCATTGCCTATTTAGTTTCAAAGATTAGCCTGTCAAGTAGGAATTATTAATCCCATTTACAGAAGAAGGAAGCAAATGATATTAAGGAATTTGTCCAAATCCAAATAACTGGTCAGTGAGAGATGGCCCATTATAAACTGTGATTTTCTTTGCAAGATGAGTTACTGGAGCTATCATTGGTTGTGTTGAATGGCAAAAGTTGAGGAGAAGGCATGAATGGTATCCACATTCCATGCTTGCATCACCAATCCTCCAATCTGTAGCAAATATTTGTCATGCTATACTCCATTAGCTTCCAGTTAAACTGTATCTTATTTTATGGTATTGATATCAACATATTGACCATAGTAGTATAGCATATGCCCACACTATGACTCAGGAGGATAACATTATTCCTTGGCCAGCCCTTAAACTTTCAGAGTTCTTTATCTACCCACCACCTTAATAATCACATTCAAGGATCACGTCCCATGAGGAGAGAAAAGAAATCAAATTTTATTAAGAATAAGATTAATGACTATGAGGAAAGTTGATATTACAATGTATTTTAAAAAGCCATGATATGAACTTGAACTTGGTGTGATCACGGGAACATAAGTTTAAAGAGACTATGACTAAGGATTTTTAAAAAGCATGTTTATAAAGTATTTCATTAGTATCTGGAGATACAGAGATCAATGTAGTAATTAATGACATAACTGTGATACCTAATATCTCACTAATCACTAATGGGATATAAAGGTACTTACGTTGGGAAATTCAGCTAAAATTTATTTTAGAAGAAAGAAGTGAAAGTTATTTTATTAAACTCATTTATAAAAGCTATTTCCACCAGGCAGTAATGACAGATATTTTAAGAAACTTGCTAACAGCTACCTAGCATACAGTGATAGATTAAAAAAAAAAAGATCATTTGATTCCCCCCCTTTATTTTCTATATTTTCATATTCTTCTTCAGTTAATTTAACCATTAGCTAAGGCATGTATGTCATATATTTCATTATGAAAACCTTTTACTAAAGTCCCCAGGAAACAGTTTTGGTATCATCATATTTACTATGAAAATCATGCTAATACCAAAATATAAACCTTGATTTTTTAAAATTCCATGGAATATTCTGGTGGGTTAGTAGATATGATAAGAAAATTATTATACTCTACTGTTTAAAATAAAATAAAATATACTAATAAAGCTATATTTTGAAGAGATATATGTACATAGTGTCTGACAATGAAGTGATTTCAAGTTTGACTAAATGACATAAACACTATTTTACTATAATTAAGAAACAAAGTACAAATATTCTTGTAGGATCTATATCACAATTAAATTAAGCCAACTGACAAATCAAAAGATTCTTACAAAATTTCAGAGGCAACCTATTTTCAAAAATAAATGCCATTTTGAAGGACAATAAAGACTGGAAGAATTAATATTATTAAAATGTCAATACTACCCAAAGTAATCCACATATTCAATGCAATTTCTTTCAAAATTCCAATGGCATATTTCACAGAACTAGAACAAATAATTCTAAAATTTGTTTGAAACCCTAAAAGATCTTGAATAATCAAAGCAAACTTTATCATTTTACTTCTTCCTTTCTTATTTGGATGCCTTTTATTTATTTTTCTTGCCTAATTGCTGTGTCTGAGACTTCTAATGCTTCACTGAATAAACGTGGCAAGAGCAAGGATCCTTGTCTTATTCCTGATCTTAAAGGAAAAACATTTAGTTTTTACCATTGAGGTATGATGTTAGCTGTTAGTCTGTCATATGACCTTTATTATAGTAAGATAAATTCCCTCTATGCCTACTTTCTGAGAGTTTATATCAAAAGTGGATGTTGTATTTTATCAAATGCCTTTTCTGCATCTAATGAGATGATATTAATTGTATCCTTCATTTTGTTGATGCGGTCTATCACATTGATTGATATATGAATGTTGAATTATCCTTACATCCCTGGAAGAAGTCCCACTTGACTGTGGTTTATGATTTTTTAATGTCTTGTTAAATTCAATTTGCTAATATTTGTAGAGGATTTTAAAATCTATGTTCATGACTTTTTGTGACATGCTTGTACAGTTTTGGTATCGGGGTAATGCTGGATCTTAGAACAAGTGAGTCCTTGTCAGCCCTTTACGAGTGGATTCTCTGTTTTCTACAGTTCTGTGGTTTTCCTGGACTTAACCCCTACTGGCTTTCAAACCCCAACAATTTGGGGTCATCTCTTTCCAGTGCTCGATAGAGGGCTGGGGTGTCTGATGCCAGGCACAATTCCTTCACTCCTCGAGGAAGAGTTCTGTATTTTTTGGATCCCTCCTGTTTGTAGGTTGCTGTGCTGCCTCAGGTGGGGTCCTGGGCAAAACTGTGTTTCTGCCTCTCCTATCCATCTCAATGTGTCTCTTTTATCTTTTGTGGTGGAGGTGCTCACCTAACTCTCAGGTCTTTTTCAGAGTAAAGTATTCCATATGTAGCTCTAAATTTGTTGTATCCATGGGAGCAGGTGAATTCAGGCCCTTCCTCTACTGCCATCTTGAACTTGACCTGACCTAAAATGATCATTTAACAGGTACTGCACTTGTATTGTGAAAACCTGAAATCCCAAAGCAACTTAATCCCAAAAAGAAAATCTGTAATATAGGGGAAAAAATCATTCATAAAATTATCTATAAATAGTTGTAAACTATTAAATTATTTGTAAATGCCTATTAGTTATATCTTTTAAAAATTGTATGAAGAACCAGATTGAAATTTATAGAGATGAATAAATTATATAATACTAAATATGAAGTATGCTTTGAATCTTTGAATTAAGTTCTTAAGGTCCTTATAATGAGGTACTAAAAGCCAATATACAAAACAGTGATCACAAATTTAAATAACAATAAAACATAATGAGATTTTGAAGATTGGCTTAGCTGATAGAAAGATAACCTTGGTGTCTTTCCATATAAACTAATTCTCCACACTGTAATGGCATCCAAGGGCTTGTTTCCTCCATTAGACTATACGTCCCTTGTAGATAAGTCCAATGTGTCTTATGTACTGTATCACTAGGGTGATGGAAATGGTTCATAAACATTTGTTGACGGACACAGTAAACAGTTAATACCAAAGTGTTCATTGTGTGCTTGCTTATAGGATGTTATTCCTCCATCATTTGCTTCACAATTGCTGTAAGGATGGTAACACAGAATAGCATTTAAATCTTACTGTCATGACCCTGTGGGAAACCCTCACCTTTAGGTCTGAGTTTTCATATACCCAGAGTGAGAAGAACTAGTGCCTGAGGCAGGCTCTGATTATTATGATGCTCTGGGTCTCCAAATCCAATATAAGTAAAATGTCTGTCATGCAGATTTGCTCACCAGGAGGCAAGGGCTTCCATCAAAATCCATAGTAAAGGGAAAATTGTAAAATCCTAGGAAAGGTTACACAGGGGACTTCAATTATATATGTAATATCAAGTATGACAAAAGTGTAAGGTTTGGTGAATCTTCATGGTAAGATTAAATTGTTTATTATTCTATCCATTCTACTCTTTGGATGTTTGAAATATTTTATAGTAAAAATATTTTTTAGAAACTAGCCATTCTTTTCCTACCTTCACCCACAAAACAAGGGTACAAAAATGGCATAAAAATCTTACAGAATATTATTTCATCAGAGTCTGATCCTGGGTGATAAAGGTTTAGGTAACTTTCACCTTCACAAAGCATTTTCTTAAACTATATTACTAATTCACAATCAAGTTCAGGAATATTGGATAATCACCATTACTTGGTGAGTTTCAGGTACTGATATAGTTTCACCTGGGAAGAGCACTCTGTTCTTCCAGGCACACAATCAACCACACTGCCTGTCTTTGTATCTTGAGATTTACTTCTCCTGTTCACTAATCTCTTTAAAAAGCAGAAATCATAACATAATAAAATATAGAAAATAATCTATTTCAATAAAAATGCATCCTATTTGTCATCAGCTTTTGTTCTATTATTTTCAAAGAATAAAGCATAACAAATAAAATTTAAGTCTAATATGTACAATCAGCCCCATGGAGCTCTCTCCCTCTCCAGAGCTAATCCCAGGAATGTATTTGTTACATAAGACATTTATGGCATTCTATTATTCATATTGCTCTAAAACTTGCTAAGTTACTCAACACTGCTTTTTAAAATCTGTCATATTATCATGTGAAACACATTTATTTGTTTTAACTACTATGTTTGCTGCTATTTATTAATTCTCCTACTGATGGATGTTTATATTATATCCAGCTTTCACTATTTAAAAATACCATAGTGATCATACTTGTACGAGCCTTCTTTATGAATAGGTGCACAAGTTTTTCCAATACATATAGAAGGATATTTGTTGCAAAACAATCTAGGTAGCACATATTGCTATTTTGTTCTTCAAAAAGATTAAAACAATTTATACATTCCATGAAGCAGCATAGAAGAGTTATTATTTTTCTACGTTTTATCTAATATTTGGCATTATTATAATTCTAAATTTTTAACATCTGATAGTTATATACCATAGTTTTTAAGGTAATTATTCAGTCATTTTGATAAACTATAGTGTACTAATTGAGATAGGTTTAACAAAGTAGTTCTTCTAAAGATATTTATTTTTCTCATACCTAGTTTAAATTTTAACAATAGTCCCTGCCAGTGTAGCTCGGCGGTTGACTATAGACCCAGGAACCAAGAGGGCACTGGTTTGATTCCTGGTCAGGGCCTGGGTTTCAGGTTTGTTCTCCACTAGGGGGTGTGCAGGAGGCAGGCAATTGATCGATGATTCCTCTCTCATTGATATTTCTATCTCTCTATCCCTTTCCCTTCCTCTCTCTCTCCAAAACTCAATAAAAACATATTTTTTAAAAATAATTTTAACAATGGCCTCCCAGTGAAATGATGTTAGTAATAATGTCTATCTTTTACTGGGCCACTTTGTATGTCCTAGATACCATTCAATGCATTTTAACTATATCATCGTATTTAATTATTTCAATCATGCAAGAATGGCTCTAAGAGAGCAGGGGACTTTTTTTCTGTTCTACTGACTGTTCTATTTCTAGGATTTAAAACAGTCCTATCACCTAGTAGGTGCTCAGTAAATATTTGTTAACTAAATGAATAAACGTGTCTTAGTACATTCAGGCTGCTACAATAATAACACAGACTGGATAGTTTATAAACAACATAAATTTATTTTTCACTGTTCAGAAGGCTGGGAAGTCCAAGATCATGGCACCAGTACAGCTGTGATCTGGGGGAGCCCTCTTCATGGTTAACATCTGGTGGGCTTCTCACTCTGCTCTTATATAGTGGAAGGGGCTAGGGATCTCTGAAGGGTGTCTTTTATAAGAACCTAATTCCATTCATGAGGATTCCACCCTCCTAACCTAGGAGGCACCTCCCAAGGGTCCCACCATTTAATACTTTCATATTGGACACTAGGGTTTCAACATGTGAATTTGAGGGGGATGCAAACATTTAGACCATAGCAAAATGATATCGCTATTAACATTTTATAGAATGGCATTTAGTGAGTCAATGGTTAATTTATTTCCCAAAGATGATAGAACTGGTAAGAAATGGCAGACTTTTAAATCTTAAGCACTTAAACCCCTCCAATCTTTTCTTTCTGTGTTTCCCTAGAGATAGAATCCATTGTCTTGATGTTTAATCTATGAGTTCTTTTAATGGTGACATTTTAGTAAGAATGACATGTGCTTTTGTGAGAATGTAATTCTTAGCTGCCATTCTCAAATATGCATAGAATGTTCACAGCACAGGCCCTAGAACCACTTTGTAAGCAGAGGGTTCTATTGTTCTATTAAAAGGTCCCAGGATGCTATCAAAGCCCCTAAATCAATGCCAACACACACTTGCAAGCTCATGTACATGGCTTCATACTTCCAGATCTTGTGTCTGCACCTGCATGAGTAGCCCAAGCCATGCTTCGTTGTAGGCCCAATGGACAACCCTTGGCATGTAGGTAGGGATCATCCTGCTTTTTCTGCTAAAAACTCTTTATCTCTAGCTGAAGTGTTTGGTCTTTCAGAATGCTCAGAAGCACGTCTTGGCCTCATTCTTAGGCGGGGGAATATTGCATGGTAAGAAGAAACTTTCCTTTTAACCTCTCATTTAATCTATAAAATGCCTGGCCAGTGTGGTTCAGTGATTCAGCATCAACCTATGAGCCAGAAGTTCACAGCTGGATTCCTGGTCAGGGCACATTCCCCAGGTTGCAGGCTCAATCCCCAGTAGGGATCTCTTAGGAGGCAGTTGATCAATGATTCTCTTTCATCATTGATGTTTCTGTCTCTCCCCCTCTCCCTTCCTCTCTAAAATCAATAAAAATATATTTTAAAAAATAAAAAATAATAAAATGCCCTGCAGGATTCACCATGTTAAGACTTTTTATTTTTCCAAATTACACTAATTAAATGCATGAGCTTAGAGTTGACACACTGCCCAGAATTAATTAAATACAAATGAAATTATGAGACTTACTTTGAGTCTTTGTTTTTGTTGAAAGTTTCAATATATCTGGCTATGGCAAGCGATATAGTTATTAATACTGTATATACTCAGTGAGATAATTTTTTAAAGCTTTTTATGAAATATCTATTTTATCATTCATAGCCTTTGTAAGTACATAACTTACAAAGTACATCTGCAAAATTTAGGAATTATTTATTATCTTTTTATACAAGACTAAAATACGAGCCCTGCGTGCTATTAATTTTATCAGTAAGATTATTGATGATTATGCCAGCTCTACCTTAAAGTTCTGCTAAAAATTCTCAACTCTGGCTGATTTTGGAAAAGTTTACAAAATAAGGACTTCTAATTATGGCTTTTCTCAAGATCCAATCTATAATATTCAAACAACAGTCCTGCGGTATACCTATTGTTCATTCAAATGAGGGCATCTTGAGTGAACTTGCCTGTTAGTACACGAAATGCTGCATGATAAATATCAGTTCACATGCCCAAACTACTCTTCAGTCATGTAAGTACAGGCAGTAATTCAAAACATAATTACCAATAGAGCAACAATGGATTGCTTTAGGGAAGCCTACTCAATCATTTTTGAATGCACACTCTCTCCCTGTCTCTCCATGACTTATGTAAAGCTGTGTGTATAATTTCTCTGCAGTCTCCACAATGATCACTGAGCCATATACGACCACATTAAAATGTAAATGTAATCACAGAGAAGGCAGAAAACGACCTTACAACCACAAGACTGTCTCTGCAATTGAGCCAATGGCACAGAAGATCCTGGCTGCAGGTCATCACCGGACTCTCCTGATGAAGAACTTCTTCGCTGGGTAAATGGACACCTGGGTGACTCAGCCTGAGCGAGGTTTAAGTCATCAAACTGGCTCTCCCCTCATCTTCCTATTGTCACATCTTGGATGTGCCAGTCTTGTGTTTTAATTTCTTGGAGGTGGGGTTGAGAAAGTGAGGGAACACCTGCTTTATATTGAGTTTATTTTATTTTCACTTCCAAGAGCAATTAAAGCATTACTGAGCACTACACGATCTACTTCTATCAGAACGGTTTTCGGCACTCCATGACACTTCTCGTCAAAATGTTAGACCATTTACATTCTCCTACAAATGTTCAAGACTTTATATTATGGCACCTGTTGACTTTTGAGGCCAGTACCAATCCAGATGTACCCGCAGTTCCTGAGGTAGTGGCCACCTGGCTCTCTCAAACACAGCGCACTTGCACATGCTTTTATCTTTCTGTGATGCCATTCCAATTTGTTCAAGGTTCAATTCAACAATTCAGTTCAACCACTATGTACTTTAACCACTATGCTTCCCCCGACACCTGACATTCCAGCAGCACTCATTGCACAGCATTTTGTTCATATGGCTATTATAATTCTTTGGAAACTGCTCTATATATACTAGATTATGAGTTCTCTGCAAGCAAGCATTATGCCTTTTCCTCTTTTACATCCTCCCCCATTTCCCAGCATGCTGACTTGCCCATAGTTGATATTCAATACACTTATAACTATTTATTGTTGCAGAATATGATTTCAAATCTCAATTTTAAAAGCATGCATCTGAATATTGAAACACTTCATGCCTTGATGCATTTAATCAACTAACATTTCAGTAGGTGTATGTTGAAGAGATATATAAATCAATGCATGATAATGAGTTATAATTATATTATGTAATTTATCTTTGCATAGATATATACTGTATTAGTCATCTTTTATCCCAACACCTATTCCATAAACATTATGTTGGGATTTAATAGTACTGAGCATGTGTGCAATTAATTTAAAAATTTAATCTTTCTAATACTATTATGTGTTTATGTGGTACTAAGGTAGGAAAAAAATTGAAAATCTATTGATTTTTATTTCCCTTTGTTAAATGACTTATATATAACTTTGTAGAAGCCAAAGATCATGTTTACTACAATGTCATGAACACAGAGGCTTTTGTTAGTGAACTTTTGATGACAGTATCAGTTATCTTTGTGTCACTAAGTCAAGGTCATAGAACATTGTGAAAATTAATGATTTAAGTTATTTGTCATAATTTGAAGATTTTAAAAATATTAATGCCAGGCTAAAGACAGTTAATGAAAGCATAATACATAAACCCCCAAAATTAATCTTGCAAATTACCCATTGAAAGCCTTCAAGAAAAATTCTGGAAGCAGGAGGTTCAATTAGAAAGATTATATGGCAATTCAAGTAAGAGATAATGGATTGACCTGGAATAATAGCAGTGGATATAGAGGAAAGTGGACATAAAGAGAAATTTAGGACATGGAATAAAGATCCTCAAGCATCCTCCAATATTATAATTCACCAAGAATCAATATGATAGTATCTTTAAAGTGAAAACACCTTTACAATAAGGGAAGAGCAGTGCTAATTCTAATCAATAAATGGGCAATCTCTCTTTTAGAAAATTCCAAACTATGCCAGTGGCGTTCTCCATTCATTCTGTGATCCCCTCTCTCCAATAATCCCCATTCTCACAGCTCTCTTGCAAGTTATCTCTTCTAGTAAATTTTATTCATTATTAAATCGCCAATACCATTCATAGTGTTCAGCACTTACAATTATGCAACACCTTTTAATTAATGAAGGAAGGAATAAAGTTTTTTAAAAGGGCAAATATTCACCAACCCTCACATTTCCTTACTTCTTAGCAATGGTTCAATAGTTCTTATGGTCCAAATCATTCTCTCTTCTATCCAAGTTCACTTCTTCTAAATACAGTTATTTGAGATTATTGTTCACCATGAGTCAACTAATGCAATGGTTCAAAAAGCCGATTGAACCATATGTTACCTCTTCCAAATTTGTGTCTTAAACAGAGGTATGAAATGTTTTTATATTCACAAATGCATTACTAATGGTGGAGACTTCAGGCGGCAGGGCAGGCTGAAAAGACAGAGCTGCTTAAATCTCATCACATAGGTATATCTTCTGTCTGTGCAGAAGACAGACTCTGGTGTGGTCAAAGAATCTTCAGACTAGAGATTTTCTGACAGGTGTTTTGTTACATGCATTTTCAGAGAGTGATAAAAAGCATAGTGAATGATGTGGGGGTAAGCTCCATCATCAGTGATGGAACACAAAGTTTGGGGACCAATGCCTTTTGAAGAATTTTTTTCTAATTACTGGTGGAATGACACTGACATAAATAACACGAAAGCATAAAAAGCCTCTTGCACAACTGAATGTCAGAGAACAGTTTGCCAAACATCTCTTTGCTTATGCAAGTAGGTATAGATTTACTCTTTCATTATAATTTTACATATAAAGTTTCAAAATATATAATAAATTGGTTAGGTGGCTATATTCCTTATTATTTTCAAGAAAGAACTGATTGCACTTGTATTTGGGGTTTTCTACATATAGCAGAGAACAAAAAATCCCCAAATGGCTTCTGAATATTGGCATTTTGATTGTGTATCATGAGAAATTTGGTGATTATATAAATATACAATTTTTAAATCATCAATGATATTTCTATATTTGGAATTGAAATAGATAAATAAAAGACATTTGGTATCAAAAGTACCCTTATTTCAAGAGCCTACAGTCAATATTGGACAATCTAAAACATTATTAAAGGTAAACATTTTATCAGTGTCATCTCTACCTTTTCTAATGACAATGAAATAATGAAGTTTAAGAATATTTTCTCACTAATTTTAAGCTGTCATTTGGTCGATATTTTAATGTGGAGAACTGGTGTGTTGAGAATCCAAAAATTTTTATAACTGACTCAGGAGAAATAGAAGTCTTTTCGGGATCCTTATTCTTTACTTATATGTAAAAACAGAATTGAGTATTTCTATCTACTTAAAGAAAGCCCATGAAAAAGATAGAAGTTTATAATATTTGAAAACATAATATTTTTCTAGGTAATTCACAATTTAGATGCTCTGTGAACTAACTTGTTTGTTGTTCTACCTGGCAAATTGCAGAACCAGATGTCTGAATACAAACAACATGTGATAAAAGATCATTATAAAGTAGTACCAGAAAAGTCATTCACTGCTGATCACATCTGCAACTTCTTCTAAGAAAATCTGCACCTCACAAAAGCTACCAGATTGGGGCAGCCCCCATCACAGAAATTTGAACTATAATTAGCCAAGTGAAAGAAAGGTAACCCACCCATTGGTTGGCCTATGGTCTTAGACTTAGGACTTCTGGCCTGGTCCTAAGGATCTACCCTTAGAACTAAAAAGGACCCAGCTATATTCTTTCTTATGTATTTGACTGGGAAGATTTTGAGAGAAGATGCCATTATCTGTAGGAACAGATGTTGAAAAGTAATGATGTAACAAGAAACACCACTGGAGCTCATGCTAACTACAAGATAAGTTAATGAAGGCACAGAAATCTGATAAAGCAGTGGATGCCACTCAGTGTTTGGGACAAACATATTCTGTTATTTAGTCAACAGCCATTTTTCCCTTCTTATCCTCAGATAAAACTTTTGATGTTGTTTTTATAGTAAGTGACTAGTCAGGAAGGTTGAATTATGACTGGTATAAGCCCAGTGGTTTGCTAGAATCTGTTTATACCAGGTCACAAGAGCTGCTTTTATGTACTTCTTCCCAATTCAGAGTTCAATGACATCACATTGGTAGCTTGATAATTGTCAACGTGGGAGTATTTATGCCACAGAAATCAGCAAATGCTAAAAATTAGGATACCACTCTCTCTGGTCCCCAGTCATGTGGGTTAACCATGTATCAGCACTCTAAGGCCATCATGGGAATCACATTTGCTTTTGCTAGTGATTGGTCCAGGAGAAGGTACAGGACGAATCAATAACAAGTATGAGAAAGTCTTATGGAAGGCATCTGGGAACGATTTCCTTCTTGACAGGTTCAAGCCAACAATCCGCTTTTCTTCCTGTTTTAGGTAAATTGTCTAATGCTCTGAGGTATAACGCTTTGACATTCAACCATGAGGGAAGCTCAATAGAATCCAGAGATGCCTACATAGGTCATTAATAACATTAAACCACTACCAAATAGAGCATCCAAAAAACAGCAAAGTAGAAACAGTCCACCCCAGTATAGAAAATAATGGTGTGCATCTCTATAGAGAATTTAAAAACAATAATGAAACAACTACATATTAATCCATTTCTTATTACTACCCTGTACAAACAATTCTAAATAATGTTAGTGATAAGATACTCCCCCCACATACCTGGATTATTCCTATCCAAGTTTTCTGTTATCCTAGGGCTAGTAAGTCTAGAATCAACTACTTAAAACATCTAGTTACATAAAAGGAAGGTTTTTTTTCTTTAAGCAACTTGCATATGCGTTTTCTGTTACATGCAGGCAAAATACTCTGAAACACTGAAGGTGTTTATGGAAAGTAGCACACTATGAAGGTTGCTAGGTCAGGTGAATCTAGCACTGAAAAGCAAAACCATGGGTTCCTGTTCTAAGGACCCAAGACCCCGGCCTCTCTACTTATGCAAGACCTGGCCAATTACAGTTCCTGTTCTTGTGTGCTCAGGAGGGTCTCCCTGTTGTGCCATCAGTATACCAATAAAAGTGCCTTTACACCAAGTAGCATCAGCAGGTTCCTTTCATTGTAACCAAAAGAACTACCTGAAAAAAAGAACCTAGCACTGAACAGCTCAATTGCAAAAGACTGCCCTAATATAAGACATTGAATGGATTCACATTGCAAATAGACAAAAATATGCTTAACATAGCATGTTCATAATAATAAATTACAATTTATCTAAATGCTAACAAAAGGAGAAAAACTGAATGATTTTTGATGTTATATACTACTATGGGAAAATTCAGCCAAATATTATGTGTAAAAAGGCAAATAATTTATATTATATATATGTATATGTACATATGTATATATGATGGATGGACATAAATCAGATATCAGTGGTTGTTATTTTTGAATAGGGGAACAAGGGATGTTAATATTTTCTCCCATATATTTTCTATTATTTGCAAAGTTTTTCACTCTACAGAAATAAAACCAATTTTAGAATAATTAGCACACATTTTCTTTTCATTACGGAATCTTGAAAACACACTAGGTTTCTGGAACTACTGTTTAGGATGAATATATATATATACACAGGTAAAAGTAACGAGTTCAACAAGTTAGACAAAATACATTGGAAAACTTTAAAAAGATAAAATGATGTTAGAAATTCATAAGAGTTTGCTTTATAAAAAAGCATGTTATCACAGTTCAAGGAAATCTCTTTCTCTCTCAACTAAATGTATAATTTATTTTAAGGAGAGGCTTAATTTTTATGAGAAAGAAAAAAACTAAAAAGCCTTTAGTTCTTTGCTGTTAGAACAGTACAGTGGGGCCTTGATTTACGAGTTAGAACAGTACAGTGGGGCCTTGACTTACGAGTTTAATTCGTTCCGAAGCCTAGCTCATTAAGGAGCTCGTTAACTCAAATTACTCTATCAACTCAATGCAAAAAATCGGCCGAGAGACAGCTGGTATCTCAATAAACTCGTTAGTCAGGACACTCATAAGTCAAGGCCCCACTGTATAGTCAAACCTGAGTTATGCTTCTGAGGATATGGCTTTATGAGAGCAATTCCACAAGCCTGTGGTGAGAATCGTCCTGATGAGAATCACCTGGGCTTGGCCTGGACTCTCAGGCCTCTCTGTTCCTGATGTAGTCAGATGTTTAGACTAGTTTATTTGATCCTTTACATCACCATTATTCAAACAATTACACTGGTAGTTGAAGTACACATTGTGTATCACATCAATATATATACATATATATGTATATATTTTTTTCAGAGTGTAGAAATATTTTGGTTGGAAAAGAAATGCAGGGAAATCAAGACATACCAATATTTTAAAGAAGAGAAACTGAGGATTTATTTGAAAAAAAAAAACAGGATATGCCTAAGATTTCCACCTACTATTTTTAATTATGCTTTGCTCAAGAATAGAAGTTTCTTTTAGGATCACAAGGCATGAGACTTATTACTAAGAATAGATCATACGTAGCAGCACTTGGCAATAAGAATGTCTCATTATATTGCATAAAATTAATTAGACGCAGTATTTTTCTGGTTCAGAAAATTGACTAGAGCAAATGTATAAATTAAAAAATCAAAAACATACCAGATACAGCAAGGAAGTCATCAATGCTTGTAATGTCATCCACAGCTTCTGTGAGGACATGGATATGATTCTCCCATGTGCTCTTGTACATTTCCATGGTTTTTTTGACCACTTGACTTTTGGGTCTTGCAGCCAAAGCAAGTGCAGCATTAATAACCTGTAAAGATGTGGAATGTTCACATAGTGATTTCTTTGGGAACAGTTATTCTTAAGAGGATAGGTACATTCAATTTTAGCAACAGGAAAAATGGTAAAATGTCCTCACAGGTAACTCCCTTTTTGCTTTTGATAATAATTTTCTTTTCTTTTGACAATAATTTAACTACTTTTGGAACTATTTATTACCTGCCAGTGCATTAAGAACTTCAAGAGATACAAAGATAATTGATATCTGCCTTTAAGGAATTTGTATATTCCTCAACGGGAAGGGCAACATATAATTATAACTCAATTCAGTGTGTTGTACATGTCATGAGTACAAATAATGGTTTTATAGTCTTTAGAGAACAGAGAGTTCACCTTCAGCAGAAAGAGTAAGAGCTCTGACTTCCTTGAGGACTTGTTGAATTTTCACAGGAGATAGTCATTATTTATTCATTTGTTCATTCATGTGTCAGTCAATATTTCAAATACATTTTGAGTGTCTTTTATGTATCCAGCACTGTTTCAAGTTTTAGGGATATGGTAATGAACAAGGTACAGGCAAAAATCATTGTCTTGATGAACTTTATATTACAGTCAATTATCAAGTTGAACAAATGAAATAGATGGTCTGTTAGATGGCTATAAGAACTAAATAAAAAACAGAGCAGAGAGAGGGATAAGGAGTAGAGTGGTGGTGAAGGTAAGAAGTTTGCAATTTTAGCAAAATTGAAATGGAAATTTAAGTAAAACCACTGGTGAGAAGGAATGCTGGGACAGGGAAGTGGCAAGATTCAAAAGGTTAGAAAACAGGGGACATGCTGTGATATTGGGAAGCAGTCCCTCCTAAAGCCTGTAGGAGTCCCTGACTGTCTACTCCAGACTGTGGTCTTATTTGAAAGGCACTGGAGGGTCATGTGGACTTTCTAGCACTTTACTCAGAATTACACTTTAGAAAAATTAATTTGGCATAGAAGGCTACAGCAGTAGGTGATAGAAGTAGGTTAAAAAAAGACGGCACTGCAATGGTGGAGGCAATCAAAAGGCGTTGATGGGACTTTCAGTTAAGTAAAGGAGGATGAGAGCAGGTTAATTATTGCCAAAAATATCACGCAGGTGTTAATTATTTTGTGTGTGTAACTGATTTTTTCAGATTTTCTATAGTGGATATGTTTTAGCTGTATACTCAGAATAAATGAAGTTATTCTTCAAAGAGAGATGATTACTAAGGCCTCTCCATGACTAATGGGGAGGCAGGAGAGTTTTTGTTTGTTTGTTTGTTTGTTTGTTTTTGTCAGTAAGGGGAGTAGAGCCAGATGTGTGCAATTGTTTTGGAGGATAGCGTTGCTGAGGGGTACTAGATGTCAACTTTCCAACACAGATGTTGACTTTGAAATGACTCTTGGCTCTCCATACAAATTACATAGAGAGCAAACAGAGAACTGAAATTGGAGCTCATAAAAACGTTGTCTCTGCACGGGATACTAATGACATCACAATGAAGATGATGCCACCATAGTTTCTAAAACAGGCCACAATCTAGTAGAACAATCAAGAGGGTATGTCAACTTTCCAACACAGATGTTGACTTTGAAATGACTCTTGGCTCTCCATACAAATTACATAGAGAGCAAACAGAGAACTGAAATTGGAGCTCATAAAAACGTTGTCTCTGCACGGGATACTAATGACATCACAATGAAGATGATGCCACCATAGTTTCTAAAACAGGCCACAATCTAGTAGAACAATCAAGGGGGAAACAGGCAAATGCAACATCCCAGTGGTTCTTATAAAGCTGGCCTGGATCCGAATCACCTGGAGAGGTTGTGAAAACACCGCATAAATGAAGCCACACCCTAGTTTCTAACTCAGTCCAGTCACCTTGCGGCTTGATAATTTGCACTTGTAGCAAGTTCCCAGATGATAGTGATGCCACTGGTGGGCCTCCTGCACTGAAACCCACTGCAGCATATAATACATGCTATAACATAAGGGCTATTGTAAAAGGGAGCACAGGATGCCCTATAATACACGGGAGAGGTACCCAGCTCCGTAAGGAAAGATGCCCCAATGTACTGAAATTTGAAAAATAAGTAGACATTAGTATAAGGTGATATCCTTTTGGGAAGGAACAATAACACATGAAATGACCCAGAAATGGGATATAGAATAACCTCACCTGTTGGGAAATGTTTAGCAGAAAGGCCATAGTATTAGAGTTGGAAGAAAATCAAAGGATACAATGGGCAGAGGGAGGAGAAAAACACCTTTGCAAAGTATCCACAAAGTGGAAGTGATAGAGATGAGAAAAAGAACCATCACGAAGGAGGTAGAAAACTGAGATATTAAAGATCAATATGAGAAAGAAGTTTTTCAAAAGGTCAAATGTAGCAGAATCCAGAATAATGAGAACTAAAAATTGCTTTTGAAATTGGAAAACAGGCCTCATTAGTGTAGCAGAATGTTGGACACAGGATTCAAATTTCACCACCATAACATGGAAACAATAAAAATAATCTTTTTCTAGTAAGTAACCTAAAGGCTGAACTTTACTTAAATGACTTCCAACAAATTATTGGGGGTAGAGGAAGGGAAACATTTGTGGCTTGAAAATATTATGTTGATATTCTCTTATTTCATTTTCATGAAAGAGCACATGAAATTCTAAGAAAGCACACACTACTCTGAGGAATAACTACTGTACAGTATTCCTTGACTTCAGTTTTAGAGTCTTATTAACCCATTAGCTTACAGTGTAGGCTTGTGTATATTGCAAGGCTCTGGTCTCTGGTATTTAATTTTTCTTGCAATTAGACAACTGTGCACACATGTGACTGTGTTGAAATTCACAGGGAGGCAAACTTTTAAACTGGTCCTGTTGCAGAACCCTCAGTGGGGACAAGGCCACATGAATATAAGACAGGCTATATTTTTAAAGGACATTTGCAGTTCTGTTACTGATTCAGCTTATCTGATTCAACATTGTACACTATGATAAAACTCTATCCTACTTGGTTCTCCTGATATTTAGCTTGAATCTAAAAGCAGACAAAATTCCGAAGATATGCTAGCCCTGTTTAAGGGAGAAGAAAATCTTCATCCCAATACCACACTCCTGAAATTTTTTCTATATATCTCAAGGGAGGAAAAAAAAAGATCATTCCTCAATCCTCCTCAGGCTAAACAGGACTGACATGAGTTGTATTGCTTTCTGAGGCATTTTTATTTACATTACCAGAGGCCTGGTGCACGAATTCGTGCACGGATGGGGTCCAGCCGGCCCGTCCTGATCAGGGTCAATTGGGCCAGCCAGGGTGAGGGGACGTGGGAGGTTAGCCAGCCGGCCCCACCCCTGATCAGGGTAGGGGGGCGCCTATGGGGGATCAGGCTGGCCTGGGGGAGGGGCCTCGGGAGGTTGGTGGGCCAATCCCGCCCCCGATCAGGGTGTGGGGGAGCCAATCGGGAATGTGAGTGTTTGGGGGGAGGGGCCGTCCCTGCCCCCTGGTCAAATTCCCAGTTGAACTCCTGGTGGAGGGGACAATTTGCATATTAGGTATTTATTATATAAGATGGTTGAGATGCGTACATGACCCTGTGAATCAACTGGTCAGTCATTTCGCCTTGAAACAGTGTTTTTATACTTCATAATTTTATTACATCTTAACTAGACTATTTTAATAGTCTTTTAAATAGTTTCCTTTTAAATAGTTTCCTAGCTCTAGTCCCTACAGAAAAGGCTTTATTTATTTATTTATTTACTTACTTACTTACTTACTTACTTACTTTTTAAGTAACTATCAGTCAGGCAAGTAAGGAGAGCAAAGGATTTGAGCAAGATTATAGCAGCAGGACCTGGAACCCAAGGATCTGCTAAGACCTCTACTGGGTTCCTTCCTCTTTGTGTCTGGCTTCTGCTCTCCCAACTTTTCCTGCCCGTGCTCACTGATAAAGGCTGTGTTTGCTGCTGCTTCTCTCTCCAACTGGTCTCCATTTCTCCTTCCTCACAGAGGCCTGTTCAAACTAGCTCCTGTCAGCCTTGGTGCCTGGGGACATTAGGCCCCCTGGTGGAAGCCTGCCTAGTTTCAGCAGGTCCCATTCTACCTCCTTCAGGCTTCCTACGCTTTCTACTGGGACATGGGACGAAGGCCTCAGCATACTTTAGGCTAAGCTCCCTCCCATTAAAAAAATTATTTTTCAGTTACAGTTTGCATTCAATATCATTTTGAGTTGTTATATTAAATCAGAATATTTTTATTACATCATGCTTTCACTTGCTGAGGGAAACTCTCAAACATCCAAACTTGATTCAGAATATATAGGATTTTTAGTCTGTCTCACTAGACTTTGTAAAACGTTGGTATTTGTCAACATTTAAAAATTAGTAACTAGTTATCATTTATTTTTGCATTCTAAATACTCACTATTATTTTTTAAAGAAAGGCCCTCAAAATTGTATGAACTTTAGGCACCACATAGCCTGGTTTGCCACAGTCAAACCATGTATTTTTCATAAAAAGCTACCTATTGTCTGAAATGATAAAATGAACATGGATTCCACTGCAATATTTTATCTAAACTTGGTCTTGATAACAAGGCTTTGACTTTGCTTCCTTAGAGAAAATAGCACTACCAGATAAAGAAGTCTTTTTAAACATTCTATACTACTTCATCCTTTTTGAAGACAAGCTACTCCTTCCATCCTTCCTTTTGTGTGA
>NW_005369027.1:551555-554412 GCF_000412655.1 Myotis brandtii
TTCACTTCTGAAATTTGGTTGAAAATAGTAAAATAGTGTAGTAATCATAGGACTAACATTATTGAGAGCTTGCAATTTTCCAGGCATGGTTTCTAAGTATTTGATTTGCATTAAAATTTTTAATCCAAAGAGAAAAGCCCTTTCAGTATTCTCATTTCACTGGTCAGACAATGGAGGCAAAAAAATATTGAATAATTTGTGCAAAGTTATACAAGGAACTCTAGATTAGAAGCCAAGGGGCTTCCAAGTTAGAGGTTTAGTTTGCTTCAGACTGATTTTATGTCCACAACAGAGTCATATCAACTCTTTCATTTCCCCAGAAGTTATAGGTATGTGTGCTCTGGGGAGAGGGATCAGGGCCTGAGTTATGTGATCCCTCTCAGGTTCCTTCAGATATGAACATCCAAATTTTTTAAATTATTATTAAATTTATTGGGTGACCTTGGTTAATAAGATTATATAAATTTCAGGTGTATAATTCTATATATCGCCTTTTGTGCTCATCACTCAAAATTTAGCCTCCTTCTGTCACCTTATATTTGACCCCTTTTACTGTCTTCAACCTCCTCTCACCCCACTCCCCCCATGGTAAATACCATACTGTTTTCTATATCAAACTAAAAAGCTTCTGCACAGCAAAAGAAACTATCAACAAAACAAAAAGGCAACCAACAGAATGGGAGAAGATATTTGCAAACAATATCTCCAATAAGGGGCTAACACCCAGAATGTATAAAGAACTCATACCATTCGGCAACAAAATAAAAACCCAAACAATCCAGTTAAAAAATGGGCAGAAAACCTGAACAGACACTTTTCCCAAGAAGATATACAAATAGAAAACAGATATATGAAAAGATGCTCAATTTCACCAGTTATAAGGGAACATATACAGATTTAACACTATCATCTGATAAATGTACTTCTTCTCTTGAGAGATTTCTGAAAATAATTACTTAAGAAGTGAAAATA
The DNA here is from genome assembly GCF_000412655.1 of Myotis brandtii. Lineage (NCBI taxonomy): Eukaryota > Metazoa > Chordata > Mammalia > Chiroptera > Vespertilionidae > Myotis > Myotis brandtii. The sequence goes on from NW_005369027.1 coordinate 552,528, forward strand.
AATCTATGTAACTTAATTTTTCCTGGGATATTTTCATATTGGCATTGATACAAATAATCTTTAAAATCTTAGTTAATATAACAAAAGCACTTTGAGGATTAAAAAGATGAGTTATGTGTAAGTACCTATAGGTCTGATTACCTCAGTGTCATGGCATGGAGAGAAAATTAAAATAACTAGATATATGGTACCTCCAATACAGCTAAGCTAATATGATAGGGGAATTTATAGGACGTCCATTTCAGAGTAACGCTGCAATGATTTTGGAATTGTAGCAATTCCATGCTAATGACATCGAATTCAATGCTTCCATTCTGTGAATTTCTTTCTTAGTTGTTGAAATGTTGCCCTATTACCAAATGTTTCTCACTTTCTGTGGTGGTTTTTCCATATTTCCTTAGTTTTTACAATCTTTTCCTTGTTGTGTTCTCTTATATTATACTTAATTTATGAGAAATCATCCTTGAATTTTAATAGTAAGCTATGCAATATTTGTCATCATGAATCTCCATAGTCATATCTTTACATTAAACTAGAGGCCCTGTGCACGAATTCGTGCATGGGTGGGGTCCCTTAGCCTGGCCCGGGATCAGGGCGGATGGGGGGGGGGGACCAGCTGGTGGGGGGAGGGGCCACAGGAGGTTGGCCAGAATAGGGGGAAGGACTGAGGGAGGTTAGACGGCTGAGGGGAGGGACTGTGAGAGGTTAGTTGACCCGCCATTTGGTTGCTTGGTCGCTTAGGCTTTTATATATATAGACTGTGTGGACACATTATTTGCCATGGACTCCCACAGATTTAGATAGTTAATCACACTGCATTCAACTTTGGCCTCACCAGGTTATAATCTCCTTACTCCATAAAGGGATGATCCCTGCAGGATAGGATTACTCACACTAGAACTTCTCAGGAGGCTTTACCTTGCCTTTGGATACACATATAAGAAACTGAAATAACCTGCTCTAGGGGTCAAAGTAATTTTTAAACAGGGAAGGAGCAAAGCTGATTTCTGGGAGTATATGGCTTTGAAATCCATATATGTTTATTTTATACTAGAGGCCTGGTGCATGTATTCATGCACAGGTGGGGTCCCTTGGCCTAGCCTGCAGGGATCAAGCCAAAACCAGCTCTCCTACATCCTCTGAGGGGTCCTGGATTGTGAGAGGGTGGTTCTCAGGTGACACACCCTGGAATTGGGCTCCCTCCTCTTTGGCTCTGGGTATGTCACCTGCCGAGAGCCATAGCTGCCAAGTTACTGCAGCTCTGCAGCTCCTGCATTGAGCGTCTGCCCCCTGGTGGTCAGTGCACGTCATAGCTACCAGCTAGTTGTCCAGTTGACCAGTTGCTTAGACTTTTATATATGTACTAGAGGCCCAGTGCACAAAAATTTGCAGCTCCTTTGAGCGTCTGCCCCCTGGTGGTCAGTGCACGTCATAGCTACCAGCTAGTTGTCCAGTTGACCAGTTGCTTAGACTTTTATTATTGTACTAGAGGCCCAGTGCACAAAAATTTGTGCACTCGGGGGGGAAGAGGGGGGTCCCTCAGCCCGGCCTGTGCCCTCTCGCAGTCTGGGACCCCTCGGGAGATAACGACCTGCTGGCTTAGGCCTGCTCCTGGGTGGCAGAGGGCAGGCCCAATCCCTAGGTGCAGCCCCTGGTCAGGCTCAGAGCAGGGCTGATTGAGGAGTTGGGGCGCCTCCCCCTGTCATGCGCAGAGCAGGGCGGATTGGTAGGTTGCGATGCCACCCTCAGTCACGCTCAGGGTAGGGCCGATTGGGGGGTTGGGGCACCGCCCCCTGTCACACTCAAGGCAGGGTCGATGGGGAGGTTGCGGCGCCACCCCCTGTCACGAACAGAGCAGGGCCGATCAGGGGGTTGGGGCGCCGCC
>NW_005369027.1:555307-591497 GCF_000412655.1 Myotis brandtii
CTGGTTTGTTTGCGTTCTATAATCGAAACAATGTATAACTCCAGCTCTGAGATCCCGGTGGCTGAAAGCTGGTTTCTGGGGTTTTGTTTAGCTTCTATATTTGTTACAATGTTTCACACTGCCAGGTCAGAGGCTGGCAGCAGCAGCCGGGGAACGTTGGAGTCCGCCAGTCACTGTAGCAAGCAAGCCTCCCTGTTCGCTTCAGGAGAAAAGAAGAAAAATTCAACCTATGATTATTTAGGTCATGGAACATGTAATAAAGAGCAAAAATAATGCTCTCCAGAAGATCTTTAAAAAACAATAATTTCACATAAAAATCAAACTATTTTCTTTTCATTTATACTAATTATTAGGATAGGACAACATATTAAATCAAATAAGTAAAAGAGCAATTAAAAGAATATCAAATAAATTGTTTGGCATAATAAAATTATTAATAAGTAGGTTTTGTAGATAAATTAAAATGGTATTTGGGTCAGATTCAGCTTTTAATCCAGCTTCATTACTTATTAATTTTGTGTGATTGTAGACAAATTGCTTCCTCTCTGAGCCTCAATTTCTTTATCTGTGATAGCTATAAAAATGTTTATTGCAAAGGTTGTTGGCAGATTTTAATTAGATTAGGTAATTAAAACAACTAATACTTGCCTAGCCAGGATTAGAAATTTTATGAATATTTGCTTCATGGAAATACTTTGGAAAAAAATGCAAAGAATACTTAGGAAATCTAACCAATATATACACAAATAAATGTACACCAAGAATTTACAATTTTGATAGGCTCAACAATCACTTTGATATGCTAATTATGAAAATGTTCCTTGGTTAAAAATATATGAACATAAGGAAAACAGAGTCTACAAAAACACTATATTTTTGTGATTTATCTGTAACATAAAACTAAAGAGAAAATTTGACATAATAGAGAAAAAATTCTGAAACCAATAATATATATGACATTTTAAGGTATTAGAAAATACTTTAATGTCCGATGATGAAAAGGCAGAAACAACATAGATTTTTTGATCCATTATAATCTGCCATTAAGGAATTTAATAAGTTTAGAATTTGGAGTAGAAGAAAATATGGACTATCTTCCAAAAATATTTGAGTTCAAGTAGAGGAATTAAAAATTAATTTGATATCATTGCCAAATTAATAAATTCCCTTTTTGAAAACAGACATTTTATGTAAGAAGCATCTGCAAAGTTCACTTTAATGCAACATCCAATTTTATACAAAGTAAAGGCAAAATGCAAGTTATTTATTAACTGCCAAAATGTGTTTTAAAATAAGAAGTTGGCAAAGGTAAAAACAAAACAAAAACATATATTTGCAATGTCTGAATGCTTGGAATTAGATATTTTCTCCATATATTTGGAATTTCTGAAGATTCAGCATGGTTTTATCTAAAACCATGAGGTAAAAGGAATTCATGTAACTTTAGAAAATTTAACTTTTTTTTTTAAATTTTCAACCAAGGATATTTTTTTTCCCATTGATTTCTAGAGATAGTGGAAAGGAGGAAGGAGGGAGGGAGAGAGAGAGAGAAAAAAAAAAACATAGATGTGAGAGAGACACATCAATTAGTTGTCTCCAGCATGCGCCCCTACCAGGACTTGGAAATCTGCAACCAACTTATGTGCCCTTGATCAGAAATTGAACCTGGGACAACAATGTTCTAACCACCTAGCAACCGAGCCAGGGCAGGTTTAACATTGTCAATTAATATTTACTATGTTCCTACTGTTTATCTAAGGTAGAAAACATTAGACAAGACAATCTCAGAAAAAAAATTATTTCAAGGGTATTGATAGGGAACTACATGCACAAATATTCAATATAGGCTAACAAGTATACATAAATCCAGACCACATAAGCAATGTTATCTCTCAGCTTCCAAGATCTATTAAGAAGATATAGGGCAGGGGTCCTCAAACTATGGCCCCCAGGCCACATGCAAATACAAATATTGTATTTGTTCCCGTTTTGTTTTTTTACTTCAAAATAAGATATGTGCAGTGTGCATAGGAATTTGTTCATAGTTTTTTTTTTAAACTATAGTCGGGCCCTCCAACGGTCTGAGGGACAGCGAACTGGCCCCCTGTTTAAAAAGTTTGAGGACCCCTGATACAGGGTATAGAGTACAAATTGTGTTGAAATAGTCAAAGATGAGTTGCTCTGTCTCCCTTTTCTCATTGCTTTGTTGTTCTTGTTTTTAATAATATGTTTTAATTTATTTCAAAGAGAGGAAGGGAGAGTGGGAGAGACAGAAACAGCAATGATGAGAGAGAATGAACAATCAGCTGCCTCCTGCATGCCCCTAATGGAGATTGAGCCTGAAACCCGGGCATATGCCCTGACAGGGAATCCAACCAATATCTCCTGGTTCATGGGTTGATGCTTAACCACTGAGCACCACCGGCTGGGTCTTTCTCATTGCTTTTGTTCTCTCTCTCTCTCTCTCTCTCTCTAATGGGTTCCTAGAAGAGAAATATTCTTAATGTGCTTTACCCAGAACTTTGACTTCTAGGATACTAGGTCCACTGCCCCAACCCTACTCTATGTGAACTTTATCTTCCAATAGGACAAATGAAGTAGTTCTAACTCCGCTCCTACCTACTCCATACAATCTGAAATTTCCTAAACACAAATTTCAGGAATCTGCCATTTCTCTCTTTATTTTAGGATAAATGCATAAATACTTAGCATGGCTGTAAGCTCTAAAGTATTTGACACCTGTTTATTTCTCTTAGCATCAGTTCCCCTAATTTTCTATTCTTCTTCCTTTCATCTATGCTGAGAATGAAATAGTATTGCCTTTCTGAAGTTAGATTTGTCTATAGCTCAGGCAACTCAATCTTTGTATCGTATGCTGAGAATGAAATAGTGTTGCCTTTCTGAAGTTAGAAGATTTGTCTATAGCTCAGGCAACTCAATCTTTGTATCTTTTTTTACATTTGGAATATAATGGCAAGCCTATAGAATTATTTCAAATTAAATAGTAAAGTATGTTGGGAGTGATTTGAAAACATAAATGAACTATACAAACTTAAGGTATTATTATACCAAAAATTTTTCCCTGATATTTTTAAGTAATTAAGAGTCAGGGTATTGAGGAAAATGCCATTTTCATTCTGGAAATGGAAGGAAAAATAATCATGTTTCCCCATCAAGTAATCTTAGCATTATCACTTATAATGTACTGCTACCTTGGAGAAGATTACTTCTTGGTCACAAGAGATTTTTAAAGTTTTGGTTATTTATTTCACTCTCCACAACCCAGAATCCCTAATTGCTGAAGCACATTCTCTGCTGTTGCAAAATGCCCCAGCAACGCACTACTTATTTTCACAATTACATATTGAAGAAGCAATGGCCTACATTCAGGGGAACTCTCTTTGTGAGTTTGCTTCTTAAGGAAAACAAACAAATAATCTGAATTCTCAGTTACAAATGAGTTTGTTGATAGATACTGCCCTAGGAAGAAATAATGATATTATAGACAGGAAAATAGCCCCTATTTGCTCAATGCAGACCTGAAATTCTTAATTTTAAAGTCCTATTATTTTGTGCTGGGCAGGCTCGAGCCATAACGTGCATAGTAAAAGATAAATAAGGCTGTGGTTTTTAATTACAGATTTGAATACACTGGGCTATGTATAGAACTCAGGAATAAAATACTACTGCTTCCTGGGAGTTGGACTCTAAATTAGATTGAGTAGTAGGACACAAAACTAAGGACAAGGGGACATTTTCTCTGGTGACAAAACAACAATGGCTTTTAGCAGCTGCAGAGCCCATGGAGAAGCTCATGTCATTTTATGTAATGGATTAGGAAGAACTGGATGCTCTCCATGATGCAGGCCAAGCGAAATTCCCATGATGACTGAGTTTTCTGACATAAGAGACACCGTGTTTCCTTCTGATTTTCCAGCCTTATTTCTAGCCCTCGGGGTGAGAGATGGAAGGGAGAGGTCTACATTACTTCATACTCAGGTAAGGCTAAAGATGCAATGAAAGCAAGATTGGAGGGATAATTAACATGCAGAATTCATAGACTTATGACTGGTTGAATGTGAGGGATAAGAATCCAGAAAAAATCAAGAATAGTTCCAAAGTCTCTGGCTAGAGTTACTCAACTAATGGTGGTTCAGTGATGGTCATCTTTGAGATCAGCAGAAACTGAGATACAAGAGAGGACTATTGAGCCCTGATTTAAAGAGACATGCCCCATGTTACTTTGGGCAGAAAACAAGATCCAAATTGCAAGTGATTAGCATAGATGTTCTAAACTGTAGAAATGAGGTTGAGTCATTTCTCACATGAACAGTTGTAGGTGAGCATGAGTGGCAGTAACTTTAGGTTTGTTTTCCTTTAAAATAATTCTTAAAAACACAACAGAGAGACAACCACCTAGTATAAGGGTATCTGGAATTTGGAAGAGCCAGAGTTGGATCTAGGTGGGGGCTGATGGGCTAAGAGCTGCATTCCAAGTTCTAGTCCATCAATTGATAAGCCTGTGCTCATCTTTCATACACCTTTCAAAATTATGTGAAATTAGAAATTATTTCTTTTCAGGTTTTATCTTTTAAGGTGAATGGTTCTAACATACAAATTCTTGTGATTATTTTCCTTAATTTTATATATCCATTTTTTAAAATTAAAGTATAACAATTAGGTTTACATGAAATATTTACAGCATATGCTAGCCTGAGCTGCTGTTTTTCCTCTCACACCCCCGCCCCAACAAACCTTAATAATTACCAACGTTTTTTAACCCATTTGTTAAAAATCAGTCCAATGATTTCCATGGGGAATCTACAATGATGCTCACATTCCTCTTTGTTATTATTTCCTGTCCAAATTTCAACCCAAATAAATCTCAAAAGGGTAATACTGACTAAAAGAAGCCAGGCATAGAATTTTATTTTTTCATAAATTTCAGAAGCAGGTAAAACTCTAGTGTTTAGAAATGCATACTTATGTGGTAAAACTATAAAGAAAAATAAGGATACATGGATGGATACGTCATAGTAATAATCTATTTCTCAACTTGGGCTTTGTTTATGATGATTTTAAAGCTACACATTGTTTTACATGTGTTGTTATTTTGCCTTATTTCACTATATAAGGGCTTAAAAGAAGAAAAGAATATACTACCCATCATCTCTAATATTTTTCCTCAATATTTAAGATGAATATCTAGATCCATTGTGTTGTCATTGTGTAAGAGGTCTACACCATAGTATGATTAATTACAGGAACAAGAGCCATCATCTTCTTTGCTTTCTATCTAGAAGATAATGCCTTGTTACATAAATCTTTTCCCAAACCAGTAGAAGGGCAATAGGACACTGTTGATTTATTTCATCCTCGACAGTTTTAAAATAATGAAAAGTCCACTATATATATATTCTCTTTATATAAAATGCAAGGAAATTCTTAATATTATTTAACAATGCAATTTGAGATATTTTGCTAAACTTTCTTCTGATAGCTTTCTGTTTACTGTGGACTTTAGATAAAAACAAAAATAAACACAATTATCTCCAAGATCCGTGGTCGGCAAACTGCGGCTCGCGAGCCACATGCGACTCTTTGGCCCCTTGAGTGTGGCTCTTCCTAAGTACCTACCTATATAGTTTAAGTTTAAAAAATTTGACTCTCAAAAGAAATTTCAATCGTTGTACTGTTGATATTTGGCTCTGTTGACTAATGAGTTTACCAACCACTGTCCAAGATAGAAATTCAGTGTTGACTTCATTTTTCCTGAGATGGTAGCTTATTCATTCATTTAATGCAGGAAATATTTAAGAGAATTATTAGTTTGAACCTAGAATATACTATTAAAAATAAGACAGATGTTTCTTATATTTTCTATAAAAGTAATCCCAGTTTATATTTATTAAAATGCATTACTGGCTTGATTTTTGCATCACATACTCAAACAATTATTGAAATAGAAAACAGAACAAAGTGACATTTATAGTCTCAGTAACCAAGTTTGCTTGCATTGATTAGTTATCCTTTCCTACTCCTGTGAAATAGGGTCTAATCAAGCTTTAGAAAATGTTCAACATCAAGTAACGATCTCCTATGTTAGAGGAAAGGGGATTTTATAGGTTAATAATAGAACAAAAGGGGAAAGACAAGGAAGCTGGCCACTTGCTGAGAGTGTAATTCTTGGATCATATGCACTTTTCACTTTAGAAGACAATGCCAAAATGTCACTAAACTGTCCCTGCCAATTTAAACTCCAACAAGATATGAGTATTCTTGATATTCAACATCTTCAACAATTCTTGCTTATTGCCAGTCTTGTTTTTACAGGATTTTAAAAAGTTTCTGATATTAGCATTATGCTAGCCTCACTTGGGCAGTCATCCTTCCCTCTCCGTTAAAAAAAATATATATTTTTACTGATTTCAGAGAGAAAGGAAGAGGGAGAGAGAAATAGAAACATCAATGATGAGAGAGAATCATTGGCTGGCTGCCTCCTGCACACCCCACATTGGGGATTGAGCCCACAACCCAGGCATGTGCCCTGACTGGGAATCGAACTGTAACCTCCTGATTCATAGGTTAATGCTTAACCACTGAACCATGCTGGCCAAGTATCTCCTCCCTCCCCACCCCGCTCTGCCCCACTATGTGCAGTTGAGTGACAGTTACCACTGGCACAGTCCCAGGACAAAGGATGCACTCAAGGGTTTTCTTTCAGACCAGCTACCAAATCCTGGTCCCACTGCCTGGGGGGGGGGGGGGGGGGCCTTTTTTTTTTTTTTTTTATCTTTTTTTTTTTTTTTTTTTTTATATTTTTTTTTATTTCATCCCTTCTACTTACTCTGGGTTTTCTTGTTGTTCTTTTTCTAGGTCTTTAAGTTATAGGGTTAAATAGTTTATTGTTTATTTTTCTTGTTTTTTTGAGGTAGGCCTGTGGAAGAGCCACACTCAAGGGGCCAAAGAGCCGCATGTGGCTCGCGAGCTGCAGTTTGCCGACCACGGATCTAGACCAATAGAATCTTTAATAATAACCCCTCTTTTATTCCTAATAGTGATAATCTATATTCCCTCTCTTTTTTCTTGATTAGGTTAGCTAGAGTTTTGTTAATTTTGTTTATATTTAACAGCTTCCAATAATGAGCTGTTGGCTTTCTTTATCATCTGTTTGTTTTTTATTTCATTGATATCTACCTTATCTTATTTTATTTTATCTACTTACATCAACATAATTACTTCCTCTTTTTTAAGGCAGAATCTTAGGTCATTAATTTAGATTGTTTTCCTTTTCTAATATAAGCATGTAAAATTATAAATTTTCCTCTGAATATGACTTTAGCTACATCCCTCAAATTGTGATAAGCTTATTTTCACTGTCATTCAGTTAAAAATATTTTCTGAGTATCAAATTATGTCTTGACTTGAATTATTTCAAAGTGTGTTATTTAATATTTAGATATTTAAATTTTCCTTGATATCTTATTGTCATTAATTGTCAGAGAATTCACTTTGTATGGTGTTGATAATTTTTTTAATATTTTGAGACATTTATGGACTAGCATAGCGCCTAATTTGGTGAATATGCCATAAACATGTGAAAAGAATATGTATTCTCCTGTTATATGTAGTTTTCCATATTAGATAAAGGTTGTTGACAGTAAAGATATTTTATTTATTTTTGTCTAAATGTTCTATTGTTAAAATAGTGATATTAAAATTTATCATTATAATTATGGAATTGCCTGTAGGTTCTGTCAATTTATGCTTCATGTACTTGAGAACTATTATTAGACACATATATTTTTATAATTGTTATGTATTCCTGATGTCCCTTTTATCATTATGGAACATTCCTCTTTATCTCTAATAGTACACTTTGCCTTGAAGTCCACTTTATTGATACTAATTGTCTGCTCAATCCTCTTGTATTTAAAGATTTCATGTTTATCATTTTCCATTTGCTGACTTTCAATTTATTTGTGTTTTTCTATTTGAAGTAGCATATAGTAAGATCATGCTTTATTTTATCAGCTCTGACATTCTCCATTCTTTAATCAAAGTGTTTATGTAAAGAGCCAGCAAAAAATGGCCACAGCCAAGCCACCTAATTTTCAAAATATAATTTTAAATTAGACACAGCCATGATCTTTTATTTATATACTAGTGCCCTGGTGCACGGATTCATGCACATTGAAAGGAAATTAATTAGAAAATAGCCAGCAGGGTGGGACTAGGCGAGACAGGCCGGACATGCCCTGGAGCCAACCTCCCTCCAAGTCCGGCTACACCTGGGGCTGCACTCAAAGGTCATCTGCAGAGTGAGCGGGGTCCCTCTAGCAGGTGGGGGTCCCTCAGTCTGGACTGTGGGGATTGGGCAGCAATCAGCTCTCTGACATCCCCAGGGGGGTCCTGGATTGCAAGAGGGTGGTTCTCAGGTGACGCACCCCAGAATCAGGCTCCCTCTTCTCTGGTTCCAGGTGCGTCACCCGAGACCCTCCACTGCCAAGTCACCACAGCTCGGCAGCTCCTGCGTTGATTGCCTGCGCCCTGGTGGTCAGTGCACATCATTACCGGTCAGAGCATCTGCCTGCTAGTGGTCATTGCGTGTCAAAGCTACTGGTCTGATGGTCGCTTAGGCTTTTATATATATAGTCTAAGGCTGCTTCTATGTGCAACAGCAAAGTAGAATAGTGGAGACATAGACCATATAGCTCTCAAAAATAAAATATTTACTATTTTTCTCTTTAAGAGAAGTTTGCCAATCTCTAGTTTAGACTATTAGTATTAAATGTAATTATTGATATGATTATTTTAGGTCTACCATTTTATTAATTTATTGTTATTCCTCTTTTCTTCCCTGCTTACTTTTGAATTATCTAAATATTTTTAGTATATCATAATTTGTATCTATTGGCCTTTTGGCTATAACTTTTTGAATAATTATTATTTGAAATTCTTCTTATTATTATTTTAATGTTTACTACAATATGCCTATTTAACCTTTCATGGTTTACTAAGAGTTCATATTGTATCACTTCACGTAAACTGTAAATATGTGGCTACTTTACTAGAATAAACCCTTTTGTCCCACTGAATTTTAGGTTTTACTTATTGTATTAATTGCATTTATGTACATTGGACACAACAGGAGCAAATGAAAATATTCCTTTCTTAAATGAATTTAAGCAGAAACATTGTTATTATTTATATTTACCCTTTCTTTTGTTCTATCTTCATTCTAAAGTTCAAAGTATTAATTTAGGATCATTCTCCTTCCTTTAGACTTTTATTTTCCTTTTTAGAAGGTCAAGTGATTAATTTTCTTAATTTTTATTTTTCAAAGTATTAATAAAGAATATTTTCAATTGTACATAACATTATGGTATGACAGTTCTATTCTTTAAATACTTTAAAATATTTAAAATGTTCCACTCTCTTCTGGCCTCCATTGTTTCTAATAAAAAATCCTCAAGTATGCAAATAGCTGTGTCCCAGTTTGTAATGTGTCATTTTTCTCTAGCTGTTTTAAATATTTTTCTTCATCGCTGGATTTTAGCAGTTTGATTCTGACTTGTTTAGATATGTTTTCGTTGAGGTTACCTGTTTGGTTTTGCTGAGCTTCTTAAATCTATAAACTTATTACTTTCATAAACTTTTTAGTTTTAGGCCATTATTTCTTCAACTATTTTTTCTGCCACAATCTTTCTTTTCTCCTTCTTGGATTACAACGGCACATTTGTAAAACCTTTTGTTATCATAACAGAAATCCTACAATTTTAAATTCTAACCTATATATTATAGATATTCTATTTTATGGTAAAGTTTGTGTAATAGTGGTGTTTTATCATTTTTAAAGTTATGAAAGAAATCACCAATAAAACCATCTGAGCTATCAGAGCTGGAGTTTTCATTGCAGAGAATTTTGTTAATTGCAAATTCAATGTTGTTAATGCATGAGTTTTCATATTTTAATTGCTTCTTATGTCAGCATTAGAAACTGTATTTTTCCTAAAATATGTCTACATCATCAAAACTTTTATATTTATCAGTATTAAATTGTTCATAACATTTTCTTACTATAATTTTTAATTTGTAAGACCAATAATGATGTTTCCTTTATGTCCCTGACATAGTGTTGATTTCTGAATTCTATTATTCTGAATCAGTTTCCTCGGAGGTTTATCAATTTTATCAGTCTTTTTAACAAACAACTTTAGTTTTGTTGATTTCATATATGTTTCTATTTCATATTTTTTGCTCTTATCTTTATTATTTCTCCACTGCAAATGTGTGTCCATGACTTTTGCTATTGTTAACTTCTTAGATTGATGCTTACTTATTTTCTGTTACTCTTCTATCAACTGGAAAATTTTCATTACTAGTTTCTTATTATTTTCTAATTTCCATTGTGATTTATTCTTTGACATGTTTATTTAAAAATGAATTGATTAATATTTAAATATATTGATTTTTTTGTAATGGTAATGATGTCTAGCTTAATTTCATTGTAGGCATGTAACCTATAGTGTATATTTTCAAACATTTGAAATTTAATGAGACTCACTTTATGTCCAAGAAAATCTTTATACAATTTTAAAGTGTGCTCAAATAGAATTGTCTTTGAAAGAAATACCCTTAGTTTTTCTTCTTTACTAAACATTCAGCTTTAGAATATCTTATCGGATTATAATATAAAAATATTTCTTTTACTTTACTTTTTTCCTGTTATCAATATTGAGTTGGTTTTACTTGATTCATTTACTTCTGGTGATTAACCTACTGAAGAAATAGTCATTAATATAACACTGGCTAGAAGTTGAATCTATTCATGTTTTCATTTATATATATATGTATAATTATTCACAAAAACATATATATAAACATAAAAATTATTATGACTTCTGAAGCCAATTATACCCTTTAATCTTGAGAATGACATTGTCAGGGAGACTAAAGACTTCCAGAGATCAGAGACAAGAAAGTGTAAAACGAGGAAATCCTGAGATATGGATAAGTGAATGCCATCATTTGGATAAAAATATGCTACATTTGGCCAGACTACTGGTTTCTGGCCTTAACCTCTTGGGAACAGCTGTCAGACATGAAGCCTTCAGTTACGCTTGTAGGAACCGGCTCTGTCTGCCAAAGTACTCCCATTTACCTATGTGAGTTATGCTTTTAATTTAACTGTCTTTCTTTCTTACTCTTGCCAGTAGTTTGCTCATTTTGTAATTTTCTTTTGGGGAAAATGGAAGAAATAACTGCTTAAAGAGGCATATTAGGTATTGGAAATCTCTGATACTTTTCCAAGATTCACTAGTGGTCTGCAGAATTCTGGGTGAACAATTTAGTCAATACTTCCACATTATGATACTAATTAGGCATCATACATTATATTCATTTGTAGATTAAAAATAAAGACCAAAATTCACTGCACTTGTAAGTTCCTACTTTTTAAAAAATTTTCACATCCCAAACACACACACACACACACACACACACACACACACGAGGGTGGGTTCACACACACATGTGCATGCACTGTGCTTTGTGTTATTATTCCATTAATGGGTACAATGAATAAATATTTAAAATATCTGAAAACTTCATTAATGCTTATGGCAAACCTGAAAGTGAGAGTCTGGAAAGGCATTTAAACTGCTATGGGGAAAGTTACTAGTTATGACTGCAACTTCTTTGAGGATAGAGAAAGTTTCTTAATCAATTTCACACCCACAGTTTTAATTAATATCTACTAACCTACAACAAAAACATTTGTATCTCTGTGTCTCATTTGAACTCTAGACCCTATCTAAATGTGTTCTTGATATTCCAACTTAAATTTTAGAAAAGTCACTTAAAAAACAGCATGATCTCTATCTTTCACATCTCTTTTTCTTTCTGTGTTCCATGTGTCAGTAAAGCCACTGGTCTTTACTCCAAGGTGCAAGGCAGAACTGAGGATTCCTCTTCAAACATCTTTTTCCCCTTCAGACTCCTTTTCAAGGTAATAACAGGTGTTTGTAGGGAGATTCTGGTTTAAAGATAAAGCTGAAGACAGACAAGAGATATATGGGCTGGATATAAGGAGTCCATGAGTTTTAGTCACAATGCGTGCAATGGATATGGGGATGTTCTGTTTAGATCCTTTTGCAAAGGACTTGTTGAAAAATGCTCATCAAATAGGTTCATCTGTCAGTCAGGGATTGACAGCCTCAGCTGAAGAGGACTGACTCACATAAAATGCCACCCTTCCAATACCAGCCAGCATCTCATGACTGATGGAAGTAGGGGTTTTAAGATGTGGCGATCTATCTCTTCCAGACGCATCCCCTCGTGGACCATTTAAACTCTATAGCTCCCGGGGCATCAGTTTGGCTTCAATTTCTGCCTAATTCTGCTTCTTTCCAATTTCTTTCGTAGGTGTTCATCCAAAAGGCACTTCCTAATAAATCCTACACTTCAATCACCATCTCACATTCTGCTTTCTGGAGAACTTGGTCTGCTCTGTTGACTTTCTTGTAGTTTTTGTGTTACCACCATGCACTCCCATCTCTGGCTTGGGGACCTTTACACATGATCATCTGTCTGCAAGGAAAGCTCTTCCCTCATGTGCCTGGTTAACAAGTACTCATCTTTTAGAACACAACTTAAACTACTGGGGATCCCCGTCTACTCTCCCTGACTACATGCAGCACTTCACTGTTAGTGCTTCCCACCCCTCGGCCCCAGCTTCTAAGCTTTGATAACAACATGTAGCACTTCACTGTTAGTGCTTCTCTTATCCAGTTTCACTCTTCCTGGAATGGTGTTTGGATAACGTCTGTCTCTACTTCTACACAGTTATCTCTTATTTAGTTCACCATCGTATCATGGTGCCGGATCCAGTGCTTGACACATTGAAGGCAGGAAATAAAGACTTGTAGGAAGAATAGAGAGGGGAAGGGAGTTTGTAGCTCACACAGAGACATCTCAGAAGTGTTTGATTGGGGGGAAAACATAAAATATTTTGCATCTTTTTAAAAGTTTAAATGTAACAAATGGAAATTATAGTTGAGCCCTGAACAACATGGGTTTGAATGCTGTGGGCCCACCTACAGGCAGATTTTGATTTTTTTCCAATAAATACTGGCGCCCTTCGATTTTGCAGATTTTGCATCTGCGGATTCAACCAACCACAGACTGAAAACAGTATTTTTACACCTCCAACCATAATTTCCTAACAACAGATCGAAAACATTTTGAATACACAGATGCGAAGGGCCAATGATAGAGTCAAACGTTATACATGAATTTTTGACCGAGTTGGTGCCCTTAACCTCCGCATTGTTCTAGGGTCAACTGTATTCCAAAAAACTGCATTTCCACTTTTTACTAAACACATCATTGTGAAAACCATCAAACTGTTCCATTTTCTAAGCAAAGCATGGTGGCAGGATTTTAGGTTTAGTCAAATTCCTCTGGTTTTAAATTTTGAGATGGAGGCTTGAGCAAATTTCCTAACTTTTTGAGCCTCAGTTTTCTTATTCAAGGAGCATTAACCTCCCTCATATAGCTATTTTTATTTGTATTGCCTGAAAAACACTTAATACATAATAGATGTACAATTAGTAGTTTTCTAACTATTATTATGCTGACCCAAAAACTAGAAAAAAAGATCAATATTTGCAATTAATGGTTATTGCAGAAAGTGTTGTACCATACATACAGGGAATGTATTGCTACACCACTGCTCTAACATTATGTGGCGATTTTGTTTGTTTTTGTGGTTGTGTGTGTACTTAATTTTTTTTGAAATCTATAGCTGCAAATCCTAGGCTATTTGATAAGCTAAATCTATATCATTTTATATATTCATTATTTCAATAAAACTTTTACATACTGTCACCATCTATCATGGGATAACTCTTTTAAAAGATATTTAAACTCAAGAAGGAAAAAAATACCATAGAGACAATATTATAAATTAATCATTAAGAAGTTATAACATAAACTGTTTTACCAGATTTTTAGCTAAAACCAAGGGGTTTAGAATCCTGAAATCTATCAATGTTCTTCAATTTTTAACTTCTTTTCTTTTAACATAATGTGTGAATCGACTAAGGGAGCAAGATAGGGTCTGTGCACACTAGAAAAAGTATGTCAATGGATTTATAGTCTATCTAACAATCATTATTAAATACTGGCCATATGTAGGCATCATACCTAATACTTCACATGCATTGTCTTAATTAAGCATCACAGGAAAGATCTATTATAAGTGAATATTACTTAGTACATTTTACTCAGATGCTTGAATAAAAGTCTGCCCAATGTTACTTGGTCAGTGCACAGTTGAACCAAGTTTTCAACTCAGACTTTTTTAATGAAAAGCACATTTTTAAAATCACTTCTATAAAAGTTCACCAATGTAATATAGCTAGGAGTAGGAGAAAAATAAGTCTCTGTCATAGCAAAGATCTGATGGGAACTAGAATAGATTTTCATAGTGCCTCTTATTAATAGGATAAATGAAACAAAATAGAATGTAGACATTCTTGTCTTCTAAGAAAGATGGAATGAATATGTCTTAATAATAGAAAGAAATGGTATGTAAAGCTTCCTTCTTTGTAAAGTGACTAGAAGAGACAGAGACAGGTTTAACCAGGGACAAAACGGAATCTCTGATTATGCAAAGATAGGACCGGAGTTGGGTGCGACTGCATAATACATGAAGAGGTTAAAGGAGAAGTCTGAATAGAGCAAGCTTCCAAAACAGAAAACAAGATTTTGTTGACCTGAATAAAGGAACTAAAAAGACACAAACAAAATTGCTGTAAGGCTTTGAAAATTTTACAGAAAGGGGACTTTTGAGAAATGTTCAGTGTTTGGGTGGCTGTAGGATTTATAAGAGGTATTTTCACATCCAAATTTTAGTTGTTTGCATTATCCTACATTTTATATTTCCCATATGTGGCTTGCATTGCACTACATTGCCTAATTTCTTTAGTCAAATTGTCTATATACCTTGTGGGTTTGGTTTGGAGGAAGGAAGAGGTCAAAGACAAGGGGAACTGAGTAGGACATATAGGATGGATAAGAGCAGATGGGAAAGAAGACAGGGGAAACAAGATCTAAGTGTGAGCAAGAGTTCAATGAACAGAACCTGAAAATCATCTGTAGGTTCAATGCAATTCCTATCAAAATCTCAATGGCATTTTTCACACACACACACACAAAAATAGTCCTAAAATTGCTATGGAATCACAGAGCCAAACCAATTTTGAGAAAGAAGAACAAATTAGGATGAATCATGCTCCCTGATTTCAAATATATTACAAAGCAGTAGTAATTAAAACAGTATGGTTCTGTTGAAAAATGACACATAGACAAAATACAGAGCCCAGAAACAAACTCACACACCAATGGCTAACTAATATGTGACAAGGAAGCCAATGCTCCTCAATGGGGAAAGGATAGTCTCCAATAAATGGTGCTGGAAAAACTGGATATCCACATGGAAGAGAATGAAATTAGACTCCGACCTTACATAATTTACATAAATTAACTCAAAATAGATTAAGGACTTAAACATAAGATCTGAAACTACAAAACTCCTAGAAGGAAACGTAGGGCAAAGCTCCTTGACATTGGTTTCAGCAATAATTTTTTGGATGTGACACCAAAAGCACAAGTAACAAAACCAAAATTTAACAAGTGGGACTACATCAAACAAAAGCGTCTGCCCAGCAAAAGAAACAATCCACAAGAAAAGGTAACCTACACAATGGGAGAAAATATTTGTAAAATGTATGTCTGATAATGCATTAATATCCAAAATATACAAGGCACTCATACATCTCAATAACAAAACAAAATTTAAAAACACACACAATTTGATGAAAAGCTTAGCAGAGGATCTGAATAAACCTTATTCTAAAGAAGAGATACAAATGGCCAACAGATAGATGAAAGGCGCTCATTATCACTAATTATCAGGGAAATGCAAATCAAAACCACCATGAGATATCACCTTACACCCCTTAGAATGGCTATTATCTAAAAGACAAGAAATAGCAAATGCTGATGAGAATGTGGAGAAAGGGAACCCTTTGCACTTTGGTGGAAAATTAAATTGGTACGGCCACTATCAAAAAAAAATTTAAAAACACACACAATTTGATGAAAAGTTTAGCAGAGGATCTGAATAAACCTTACTCTAAAGAAGAGAT
The DNA here is from genome assembly GCF_000412655.1 of Myotis brandtii. Lineage (NCBI taxonomy): Eukaryota > Metazoa > Chordata > Mammalia > Chiroptera > Vespertilionidae > Myotis > Myotis brandtii. Next base: position 571,522 of record NW_005369027.1, read on the forward strand.
ACAAATGGCCAACAGATATATGAAAAGGTGCTCATTATCACTACATATCAGGGAAATGCAAATCAAAACCATCATGAGATATCACCTTACACCCCTTAGAATGGCTGTTATCTAAAAGACAAGAAATAGCAAATGCTGGTGAGAATGTGGAGAAAGGGAACCCTGTGCACTTTGGTGGAAAATTAAATTGGTACGGCCACTATAGAAAACAGGATGGAATTTCCTCAAAAAGTTAGAAAGACAACACATGCCAGCGACTCCACTTCTGGGTATATATTTGAAAGATTAAATCACTATCTCAAAGAGATATCTGTGACTAGAGTTAATAATATTGTATCTTATACTTGAAACCTGCTATGATAGTAGAGTTTTAATGTTATCACTACAACAAAATGATAATCATGGGAAGGATGTTAACTAACCTTGTTTGGGTAAGCATTTATAGATAGATAGATAGATAGATAGATAGATATTATTAAATACATATATTCAATCATCACATTGTACACACTAAAATTACACAATGTTATATGTTAATTATATCTTAGTACAGCTGGGAGGAGAAAAATAGAACTTAGGATCAGAAGTTACTATGGAAACAGGTCAAAAATTTTATAATAAATGAATGAATGAATGAATGAATAAGTAAAAAACATATACATACAACTTAGTGAGAACACAAGACATTACACATCTCATAGAATATTGGTGTTGAATAGGAAACTGAAGTCAATTTTATTGAAATCTCATTAAGTGTTGGTGTCATATAAAGTAATTCACAAGTTGTTTTCATACATTGTTTTTAATACTTAGTATAATATCCTAATGTAGGCATTATGATCTTCATTTTAAAGAGAGGAAACTGAGCTGGGAAACAGTTAAGCAACTGGCTGAAGCTAACTCAGGTAAGTTGATAGTCTAGTTGGGATTCCTAAGTCGAAATCCAGTGTAACTTTCCCCCACCACCTTTTCACCTCCTTAAGAAATAGCCCAGTTTCCATCAGTACATGAGTGGATAAAAAACCTGTGGTACATTTACACAATGAAATACTATTCTAATGGATATAATTATTTCTTTTTATCAAGAATAATATTTTAAGTAAAAAAGTATTTTATTCTCCTACGTAGTCTTAAAATGTTTCCTTGAAAATATCTTTACACTATTTGACCAATAAACTCATCTTTCATACTCGGTTACATTTCAGTGTAGCTCCAACATAGTATAGGCCATTATTAATGAGAATTTGTACTGCATTTCTGAAGAATTAGAGTAACTTTTCTTATAAATAGTGGACATCAGTTTAATCTATATGTACATATTTTAAAGGAGGATGGTGTCGTGAGTACATCGTTATTTGCATTTGCTTTTTATGAGCTGGAGCAGAACTGCTACTAAAATGAAACACAGCAGGTGACCTTAGCGCACTCCACCTCCCTTTCTGTAGATTACAGGAGCTTTAAAATTGCAAAGTTCATGATTATATTAAATAACACAGTATAGAATAACTACTACTCTTTTCTTCCAAATCTCTATCATTAATAAAATTCTCAGCCCTCCACATCAGCTCTAAATGCGTTAAGCAGCACAGCTGTTTTAGACTAGAGCACAGTTTTATCAACACAGGAGCAAATCAGATTAAATAATCACATCTCTCTTTATTTCACAAATTACTGAAGAATTAAAAGTAATTCTTCTTATCAAAGACTTATTTTCCTCTATGAATATAGGCATTTTAAATCCTGATTTGGTTTTCTATGCTGAAATATGCTGTCATTTTTCAATTCATTTAAAGATGCAGAAAGAAAAAATATTGCATTCTAGAAAAAAAGATTTTGTAGAGACCTAATTACATAATAACTTTGCTACTTGTTTCACACCCTCCCTCATAGAAAGAATAGATATGATTTTAGCCCTGCACATAATGAAACCTCCACCTAATTATACCTCTGTCTTTAGAGACTTTGCCAAAAAGTAGTTTACTATGTTTAAGCATCCGGAGCTGCAAGGCTTGAACTGGCTCTGAGTTAAATGGTGAGAAAGGTCCTTATTGCTGTGCCTGTGACATACCACAGAAAAAGCTTCTGGCTAGAGTCACAACCAGCAGGTGCACAATGTACAGACTACAGGGAAACGCCTTGATGTCATCCAGGAGTCAGCGGGGCTGTGGCTTTCACGACTACACTTCCCTATTCCCATTAGTAGGCCTCCTTCATTCAGAATATAATTCTCTTCCAATAGCTTCCCCAAGCCCCTCTGGAAGTGGAAAGTGATGATGCCCTTGTGGTTTGACTGTCCCACTGCTAAAATACTAGTTGGCAGAGAAAGAGTGATCGGTCAACATCTGACAACTGAGTCAAGGAGTAGCTCTCACAATGTGAGTGCAAAAGTCTTCTCTTTCTGATTTTTCAGGAGTCTGTAAAACATGGAGCCTCTCTTTCTCAGTAACTTGCTCATTGCCTAAAGTGCCAATGCAATGAAGCACATAAGAGAGAGAGGAACAGGGAGGAAAGCTATCCTATATAATAAAAGGCTAATATGCAAATCAACCAAACAGCAGAATGACCGGTCGCTATGACACGCACTGACCACCAGAGAGCAGATGCTCAATGCAGGAGCTGTCCCCTGGTGGTCAGTGCGCTCCCACAGGGGGAGTGCCACTCAGCCAGAAGCCGGGCTCACGGCTGGCAAGCACAGTGGCAGTGGCGGGAGACTTCCACCTCTATGGCAGCCCTAAGGATGTCGGACATTCCCCGAGGGCTCCAGGACTGCAAGAGGGTGCAAGCCAGGCTGAGGGACCCCTCCCCGCCACTGAGTGATTTTCGTACACCAGGCCTCTAGTCATATAATAATGAACTTGCCTTGTTTGAACTAGGTAACTTATACATGTTACTTATTCAGTTCTTACAATGAATAAGTAAGGGAAGTATTTTATTTTCTCACGTGAAAGAAATTAATTGCTCTTGAGCGAAAACACTTGTTAGTAAAACAAACCTAAGAAAAGTTAGAAATAGCATTAGAGCCCATGTGTGCTTGGCTATTTCCATTGGTCAGTTTTGCCTTTCCTATACATATCTGAGAATCAAATATATTCTGCCATCTTCCTCTTTAGGAAAATGCATTTCAGACTACTCAGTCATAATACAATAATTGAAATATTTCACTTTCCTATAATGGGAGCTTCTTTATTAATGATATTAAAAATATAGATATAATCTGCAAACATTTATTATATAAAGCCAATAAAATTGATAATACCTATAAAACAATTACTCTACCAATTTGCTTAGTCCAATGGATACACTAAATTCTTCCTATTCTGAGTACCATTTTAGGTTCTGGGAATACAAAGGATACAACAAGAGATATAGACAGAAATATAGTCAAATGTTCATGTAACAATGATGTACATGCCAAGCAATAACCAGTCCATATAAAATGATGTGGGAGATGAGAAATGAGAGCTATTCATTCTTCTAGGCCATAGGGGTGAAAAACAGGAGCCAAAAGTAATATTAGGGAAGCCTGTCCTTAGAAGTAATATTTGAGTTGGAATTTGAATGATAATATTCCATAAAGCAAAATAAAAAGAGGAAGACAATTAGACATTTTAAAGAGTATCAAATAAAGTAGGAAAAGCCAGGGCAAAGGCCCAGTAAAATGCATCAGGCTGAAGGGTGCCAGGTTGCCTGATGAACATAGCATGGGCTCTCTCACTGAAGTCACTGAAATGTATTCTCCATATCTATGTTTTAGCAACATAAATTCAGGGAGCTTTTTCTGAGCCCCAAGAATAGGTCAGGTCCCTCAGGTACATGCTTCCCTAGCTTGGAGCTTCTTCCTCTCATAGCATTGATCTTTGCTTGTAAATAAACATTTATATGCTTTGATTATATGTTCCCACCCCCAATGGGCAGTAAAGATTATGAGAAGAGGAATGTCATTTGATAATTTCCTTTACTTTATCTCTAGTACAAGATCTAACATATTAGCAGCACTTAAAAGAAAAAAAAAGTCAAATAAAAGTTGGAAAGAAATCATAAAGGTGAGAGAGTTGATAGGGGCCAGAATGCCAAAGACTTTATGGATATTGTTCTGTGAACAAAGGGAAGCACTAAATTTCACTTATTTATTTTCATCAGGAGGAGAACATAATCAGGGATGTTTTATTTTATTTTTTTTTATTTTGTATTTTTTTGTTAATCCTTATCGGAGGATATTGTTCCATTGATTTTTAGAGAGAGTGGAGGAGGAGAGACAGAGAGAGAAAAAGATCAATATGAGACACATCAACTGGTTGTCTCCTGCATGGGGATCGAGCCTGCAACAGAGGTACATGCCTTTGACCTGAATCAAACCCAGGACCCTGATGCCCGATCCACTGAGCCATACCGGCTAGGGCAGAGATGTTTTCAAGGGTTATTTTCATTACAATGTGGAGGATGGGTTTCTGGGAGAAGAACCTAGGGACAAGAAGACCAGTTAAACAAATGTTTCGGTGTTCCCACTAAGCAGTATTGAGGTCCAAATTAAAATAGCAATTGGACTTGGAGAAAAGGAGAAGGACATGAGCGACATATACTCAAATCATTAGGATCTGGTGACCAATTGAGGAGTGGCAAAGAGGGGAGTCAGTGACTATTACTAGTGTCCTAGGTCTGGTCAGTGAATACAAAACTTGTTGAAATTTAAAGAAAAGGACAGATTCTTTTCAAAAGGACTATTTTCATGATGAATGTGTGCTCAGACTCACAGGCAGCTTAGACTACAGAGTTGAAATCATCATTTCTTAAATATTCAAACAGTTCAAAATCAAATCCAGAAATAATTCTTATGAATTGAGTGGGATTATTTACATTATTTTGGGGTTGCATGAGAAATGTTTTTGAAGAGTAATACGTGATTAGAAAAATACAGCAAAACGAAGTGTGTATAGTAAAAAGTGAACCTCTATCCCAGGTGTCTTTTAGTCCCCTATATGCTCTACCTAGAGGCAACTCTGTTATCAGTTTCCTGTGACTCTTGAGTAGGAATAGTACTAATCATCGGGAAAAAAAAAAGGTCAAAAGAGAAACCAAAAATGGATTTCTTTTCTAAACAGCAATTTGAAATAAACTGCTGGAAATTATCAGCGAAAATGGATATTAGCAAATAAACGCAATGATGTGGCAAGTAAGACTGGCAAAAGGTATCCACTCTATACAAATTTATCATCTTAGCATTTTATTGAGATATTGCTTTCCGACATCCCTCAGTTAGGTCATTGCCACTCAACAATATTCAATGTTGCTATCTTTATCTCTGAGCTCGCTTTTATCCATCTCAGTTGATCATTCATGTTTTTGACTCAAAGACCCAGGCCCCACCATAGTAGTTCTCCAGTATACAACAGTAAAATTCTCAAATGCCTTGTGATCCAACAGTCTGGACCCTGAACATGTTTTAATTGACATAGCACCAACATGAAATAATCACAATAAAATATAGAGATTCTTCCCACATTCATACTTCCCATCTACAATAGTCATTGTGGCTTTACTTTCATTTACCTCTATTTTCCTTTTTCTTGCACTGAGGTAATCAAGGACAAATAGGTAGTAGATAGGGCCCAATGAAAGAGCAGACAAGTCTTATACAGAAAAGTGATGCTTCACAAAGCATATTTTTTCAAACAGAAGTGAACAAGGACCTAAAAAATCAATTTTCATATCCAAATTGGTGCCTAAGTGAAGTAGCTGAGAGAGCTGCACTTAAAACCAGAGGCTAACCTGATTGAAGATATAGAGAATTGACACTAAACATATATCTATTTGATTATGTTTATATGCAAAAGGAGAAAACACTAGAAAAACATCCAAATATGGCTATTTCAATGTCTGGATTAATGTCCTCTAAGTTCATGAACAACATTACAAAGTTGGTTTTTTCACTCCTTTGGACATGACTGAAGAATTTATTAATGACATACCACAGAGGTGGCTATTTATACAGCTTGAGGTGCATACAGAACTTAGAATTATTAGAGCTCAGAATCTGGTTCAACTGCCCTTCATTGCACAGTTGGGTAGGTTACAGTCCAGGAAGGGTAAGGATTTGCCTGAAGTCACACAGCTAGGAAGTGGCAAAGCCAGAGCTTAAAGCTAGAGATGTTGGCAGCAGTCTTGGCCTTTTTTTTTTCTTTTTTACATTTTTTTAACCTGTATTAACTAGATACTGTCAAGAACAGATGGAACCCTCAGAAATGGTGACAAAAGAGAGACTGATGACAGGCAGTTTACAGACAGGGGGCAAGGGTAAGGGAAATCAACATGGGAGGTGAGTCCACCAGGCCCATCAGTAGAGAATAAGATACTCTACTACCTAAAGGAATAAGATAATGGGGAGGTTACTGAAACCCAGAAAGAACTATATTTAAAGCAACTGTAGGAACTGTGGCCTTGGGAAGGAATACACTCTGATAAACTGGCTCTGTTAGGAAGGAGCTAGGGGACAAAACCCAGACCTCACTTTTCTCCTAACCTCCAGTCTCCTACTAGTGACTACCATTGACCATGCCCAGGCAGAAGCCTGAATGTAGAGGAGCCACATTTATATTATCCTAGGTCCACTGGAGGGGAGGAACAAATAGAGAATATAATAAGAGGAACAAATAGAGAATATCCAGTACTATACTTAGCTGTACCCACCTTCTGCTTTGCATTTTGTCTTCCTTATCAGCCTCTACTTTTTTCATTGAGATAAAAATCATCAAGGTTAATGAATAATGGTGGCCAATGTAAAATTTGCATGACAGTCTATGATAGACTTGATCTAAAATTTATTCAAATGTCACAGAAGTCCGTGGATGAAGTACAATAAGCAACAGGTTTACAATAAGCAATATTTAAAAATAATTAATCTCAAAAGTAATCATCTCAGGACTATAACTCATTAGCTGGAAGAAAATGTGGTAATAATATGTTTTGTGCACAGAACAATTTTAATTAACAAGCAGCACAGATTTATTCAAAATTATAATAAGACATCATTATTCTCAGAACATGAACTTTGAGGATAGGTGTTAGCATCCTGTTGAGTTCCAGAGAATGAACTTCTGGATATTAAATGTGATTGCGTAGAGACCTCAAACATATCAGCCCTGTGCAGTCAGCTATTATCCACACTGACTATTGTTTATGGCTGTGAATCACCCAGGCCTGATGTGATGGCCAAAAGTACTTCAGTAAGAGATGAGCAATATCCAATGTGGGTGGTATAGAAGTCATTTCAGTCATAAAACAGAGTTCAAGGAGTTGATTCAATGCAGAGGCATTACTAATAAAGTAAATATAGGGAGAAATCTCATAATATGTGTTTCCTTTATTTTTGAGGGCAGTGCTATGAAGAGAGAGGGGCGGAGGGAGAGTTTGTCTGCAACTTCTGAGACGCTCAGCTTTCTTTGGTTTAGCACAAATCTGAGCAGGTGTTAAGAGTGGCTCTAATCTCTTGCCTTTCCAAAATGAGACACATGGGAATCACTCTGTTATAGACAGGAAAGGTGTCTGGTTGAAACTGGGCCCTTTGAAGGACACTTTAGTAAGAAGGTTTAGCTCTGGGTCGGTTTGGTGTACCTTCCCATTACCAATGAGACCTGGATTCCAAAGAAAATAATTCAGGATTGCCTTAAATTAAAGCAGGGGTGGGGAACCTTTTTTCTGCCAAGGGCCATTTGGATATTTATAACATCATTCTTGGGCCACACAAAATCATCAACTTAAAAGGTATCCTGCTATTGGTCAAACATTTAACTAACTCACCCCTAATGCCTTGGCAGGGCCAGACCAAATGGTTTCGTTGGCCTTATACGGCCCAAGGGCAAGACATTCCCCACCCCTGAATATGAGCTATTTCTTCTTATTCATTTTTCTACTTGGATTTAAGAAGCCAAACATGTCAGAATAGACTACCTATGACTTTTAAAACCTACCTGAATTGTAGATCAGATTTATATTATCTGATAGAAGTGTTTTCCAAACCACATGAGCTAGTGAAACATATCCTTTATTTATAAAATAAGAAAGAACCAAGTGTTTCCTACCTGAACAAAATGCCTTGAGCAAAGTATCCTTGAGCATACATCTTTAATTTCTTCAGATGAAAACAGTTTTGAATCAGGGGCTTTCAAAAAAGTGACATGATGTTTTCCTAATACACCAAGAAAAAAAACTCTCCAAATGCTGAGATTCCCGTAGCTTTTGGTATATGTTCCCAATTGATCTGGCTCTAAATGAAACATAATTTAAGCAAGATAATAATCAAGGTGACTGGGAATCTTAAAAATTACTTCAGAGCGTGTACTAAGGCTTGGCTGATGAATATTTATTATCTTTCCATTATTTTCAGAGTCAGAAATACATTCTCCATATTTTAATTTTTAGCAAAGCATTTGCTCTGGAACTTTCTGATGTGTTAGCATGTTCCACCTTTAATAGAGTTGCATGTGTAGGTGTTTCATCACACCTGCTAAAACATGAGAAGTGAGCCTGAATCAGTCACCTCATTTCTTTTTGGAGATAAACCATCTCCAAAGGCATTACAACTATCTGCCTTGCATTTCAAACTGAACATATGCTTTCATATAATTATCTCATTTGGTCGACGTAACACCCAGTGAGGAAAACAGGGCTGTCATTATTGCCCCATTTCATGGATGAGGAAACAGGCTTATGAGAGTTAAAGTGGCTTACTCAAGTCGCATGGCTGAGCAGTTATGGACCTCTGACTCATAATTGGCCCAGTTAAGGCAAACACATATTTATGGAGTGCTTTAAAACCACAATCCTAAGTCTTTGGGGTACAAGGTAGGGTACAGATGGTAGACTAACAGAGAAAAAGAAAAGGCTAACACTTTCACAGTATTTATTACCTGGGAGACCCCTTTATAAGAGATTTATAGATTTACTTCATTTAATCCCATAACAAGTCCACGGGGTAGTGCTATTGTAATTGTCATGTTACAGATGAGGAAGCTGACTAGATGATTAACTTGTACAAGATCACAAAGGCAATTTTAACTTCAGAGTCCGTGTTCTTAACCATTATACATATTGCCTCTAGAGATTACAAATCTTGTGGACAACTTTTCATTATACTACACGGCCTCCCATGGTGGAATATGAATCTATAATAATAAAAATGTAATATGCAAATCGAACAAACAGCCAAACAGCACAACGACTGTCCAGACGATCAGGCTATGACACCCACTGGCTCCAGGCCAGCCAAGTAGGGTGTGATGCTATTGGTCGGGGCGGGGGGGTGAGGGAAGGTCCCCCATTGCCCCATGATCTCCCCACCGGCCAGCGGGGCAATTAATCAGGGGGAAGGGGACTTGGCAATGGCCTCAAAGAGGGAGGCCCAGGCTACCTGGCCAGTGGTGTGTGGCAGGTGGGCAGGGCCTCCCTCTGCGGGGCGATCGATCGTGGGGCTCCCGGACTGCAAGAGGGTGTAGGCCGGGCTGAAGGACCCCCTCACCCACATGCATGAATTTCATGCACCAGGCCTCTAGTAAATAATATGAATCTAGCAAACATATATGCACACATGCAGGCACACACATATAGACATAAATATCCATCTACCTATGTGTACACACACATTTTATACTAAGAGATTTGAGTATGACTGATGACTTTGTATGTGTATGGCTATAACTCCATGTAGTCCAGGATTAAAAAATAAACTAGATGAGTGACATATTTTAATCCTGAACTGTCTCAGGGAGAAAAGAAAAAAAAACACAACAACACAGAAAAACTTCCCAGATTGAAGACATACCCTTCCACATTTAACTTTCAAAATCTTCCTCAAAATAGCTTTGTGTCTTTTAAAAGAATCCATTGGCCTTTCCAACAAGAGAAAATAGACTTGAGGAAGATGTTCCCTTCTGTGTGACTCAGGAGACACGCTTCTTCTGCGCAGTGCTTTCCCATCATCTGCCAAAGACGTGTGTGCAAATACCAGTCTCGCACACAGACAATGTTTGCACAACACTGAGGCTAACTAGCCATCTGGTTATCAGATGTTTGGAGTCCAAATTGTACAGTTTCCCATGTGTTTCCTCTAATGACAAATGGAATGCCAGAGCTCTGATAACAAGGACCCACGCTCTGGACTAATACTACGACATCCTGATGCAGAGCAATAGAACAGCGCACATCAGAGAAAGGGCGTGTGTCTTACATTGGTTAAAGACAAGAAGACAGTATTTTCTAGGCTCATATTCAGATGAAATAGAAACCTCTTAGTTCAGAATGTGATGTGTTTTTCTCAAAATGGAGAGAATCCTCTAATGTTCTGTGCAATTGTATTTCAGTGTTAGGGCTAGCAGAGTGCATCAACTAAAAATGCAATCACAGTAAAAAATCCTAATGAGATGCATTATTTCTGACTGAGCAAATGCCAAAAGCACAACCGCAACATAATATGAATGATGTGATTGACTGCTAGGGTTGCTTGCAGCCCATAGCTTCAGGTAATGCATCTGTCTCCCACCATTAACAAGCAAAGAGACAGCATTTTCTGTTTAAAATTAATAACTGCTACACTGCGGAATTATAGGAAAAATTCTAAGTGCTTCACACAAAGTGCTTCACAAAATTGTACTGACGTCTAACAAAATCACTACATAACAGATACATATGAGAAATTTTTTCTTTATGTCTTCTTCTAGCACACTGCCTCTTCATTTTTCCCTGCACAGAATGCACAATTCTCAGCAAGATGATTATTAGCAGAGATATAAATATCCTTTCTATTTTAATACACTCTCATCTCAATGAAAAAATTTAGTCATTTACTATCTTAAAATGTTTCTTACTTACAATGGATTAGGTATTAATTGTTTTCTTCTATATAACGAAAACCACTTTTTAACAACAGGCAACACAATTTCTAATTCAGATTGCACTTTTTGAATGACTTTGAGCACTGGATCACCATCAGCAATATCAATATAGTGATAAGATTCTTTGAAGAACTGTAATAGTACCGTACAAGGGTTGGCAAAAGTAGGTTTATGGTCATGATGAGTACACAAAACACAACTTATTCTTGTATTATTATTTATCAATTATTGTATCATTTATTTGTATTACAACTGTAAACCTACTTTTGCCTAACCCTGCTTAGTACTTTGCTTAAATAGTACAATGTTTAATGTAATATTCTTAAAACATAATAGAAATTAATGACATTTCAGGGATTTCCAAATTTGAGGAGGTTAGCAGATTATCGCTCTTTTTAAATAACTACAGCTTCCTCAAAAGGAAGCTGTTTTAAAGATTGTGGAGGTAGTTGAGCACAGATAAAACTGGTACTCATATGTCCATTGTAATTATCTAACCTGTTGTACTACTGAGAGAAATTTAACTCAGAAATGTCCCCATAGTATGGTAATAATCCAAGGTGCAGTGATGCAGGTACAAAGGAAGAAAAAAAGGGGTAAACAATGACAATGAATGATACAGGCAAGAGGAAAGTGAAAAATGTAATCACACTAGGTTTTGGCCAATAATCATTGAAAATCCAGTAAGATGTAGAATGAGAGCAAAGTTTCTGTTGTCTTTGTAAAGAAAGAATAGCTCACTGAACTCTTTGAGGGAAATGAAGTCAAAAGAATCAGTGAATAAGTAAAAATAGAAGAAGTAAAAAGAAGAAATCAGAACAAGAAAAAAAAGAGGAAATACGTGGCTTCCTACATCAAGATAGTATTTTTTTTAGTTTATGAAGTATAAATCATAGATCAATTGTCCAAAAATATTTCTGATTTATCTGGAGAGAAAACAGATTGAAAAGGACTCTAAACCAAGTTGGTTTTCCTCCTAGCATATTACTACTTCAAGCAATCAGATTGTGACTCAGAGAATTAGGCAAAGCATAAGAAACTTAAAAAAAGAACATTTTCTATTATTACTTTGAGTTTTCTGCAAATATATTATTTTTATGATTTTTTCCCTCTAAAAATAGAAATGCAGTTTATGGATTAAAGAATGCCCATCCATAGTCTACATTCAAGAGAGGGATCTTAGTCTGTATTCTAGACCCAACTAGAGTCTAAAATTAACCACAGTCCTTTTTTTTAAAGTTGACCATATTGCATGGGTTGGAAGTCCCAGAAAGGAACTTGACTATATATGTAATTGTCCTTTAAGAACCTAGAAAGCTTGATAAACTGATTTTCAGAAAAATACAGATGATTCCTGATTGATGATGGTTCAACATACAATTATTCTACTTTACGATGGTGTAACAGTGATAAGCATTCAGTAGAAACTGCATAGTTGACTCTTGAAAAATGTGGGGGTAAGGGCGCCGAGCCCTATGTAGTCAGAAATCCACGTATAACTTTTGACTCCTCAGAAACTTTATGGTTGGCCCTTTGCCTCCAGAGATTCAGCCAACTGTGGATTGAAAACAGTATTTTCAATCCGCGATTGGGAATCCACACTTGGAACTGCAAAAATGCTATATTGGGGGTTGAATCAGTGGATGCAAAGTCCAGAGATACAAAAGACCTTCTGTTTGGGGAAAAAAACAACAACACATACAATTACATATAAGTGGACCCACACAGTTTAAACCCGTGTTGTTCGAAGGTCTGCTGTACTTCGAACTTTAAATGCTGATCTTTTCCCAGGCTAACCATCTACAATAGGATACTCTCTCATGATGCTGGGCAGTGGCAGGGAACACAGCTCTTAATCAACCACAGGCACTAGGATAAACAGGCGATACTTTACAGTGCACCGTGTTGCTGGTATTTTTTGGCTGTTGTGATCTTGGCTCATTTAAGGTAGAATAGGCTAAGCTACGATGTTCAGTAGGTTAGGTCTATTAAATTCATCTTTGACTCAGTATTTTCACGTGTGATGGGTTTATTTGACATAAGCATGTCATAAGTCGAGAAGCATCTGTAAATTACAATGTTGGTTGTAATCAAGAGGGCTGGAGTCCTCTGACTGTATCAATTATTTGAAAGCTGCAATCATGATTCAGTCACAAAATGAATATCAGCATGGTTAGCCAGAATCAGAATGTAAACCCCGTACTGTCCTAGCCTATGAGGTAAAAAGGAAAGCCAGGCATCTCCCACGTCATCCCTCTGGATTCAAGGTTCCTAGCCAGTCTGCCTTCTTCTCTCTACTTTCCGGAGTCTTTTCATATTTGCTTTATATCTAACGTCCAGAGTGTTAAGTTGCAGACAATGAAAAGAACAGGGAGAAATATGTCCACTCCATCTTCCCTTGTAGTGAAACTATTCTAGCTGTGTGATTTTAATGAATTATTTCCGTTTCTACCCAGAAGTCCTTGATTATCAATGAAGATACCACTACAGGTTCTGGCAATACCTGAGCATAAATATCAGCAGCGTTTAAACTTTATTCTAAATTGCTATTAAGGAAAAGTTTTAAATAAAGAAACAGAAAACTCCCCAAAGTCATGGTTTTCTATATTTTTTTTTTTGCACAAGGAACCCAGTAATTGGTTCTAATATTCCATTTTCCCTCAACAAACATTTGTTGAGAGCCATGTGAAGAGTCCCGATTAAATACAAGGGATATAAGATTGAATAAGATGTGATCTTTATACTCATAAAGTTTATAATCTACTCCTTCAAAATACCTTCGCAACTTCTTTGTCTGGGTCAGGCTTTGCCTCTGCTCTCCTGCCCATTACACTCTGGTTTTAATAGTATATTCTATGTCACCTTGTTGTCAGTCTTCTCCAATAAGCCATAGGCTTCTTGAGGGCAGAGAGACTTTGACTCAAAGGCATCATTCCCAAACAAGTCACTTTATAGAGAATAGTTTCAACAAATCTCTGCCCTAATGACAGAGATTTAATGACATAACAAAAAACTCTTCATTTCAGCCAAGTACCTAACACACAGGCCATATACCTCATATTAATACAATTTTTAAAACACCTAAATTTGGCACCCTCTTAATTACATTATTAGGGGGCAGGTTGATATGGGCTTGAATATTAACTAGTTTGCATATTAGCCTTATTTCATTTATCTAATTAACCCATTAGTCCATTCATAACCCAAAAATCAGAGTCATGGAAGGAGGGAAAGAGCACTAGCACATTTGGATGGGAAAAAGAGGAAAGAGACCTTGAGCATCAATATTATGGATACAAATCTTGGGTAATACAAGGCACAATACTTTCAAGAATGGACCAGGCAAAACATTGTTTAAAGTTTATCTAGTTAAAAAAAAAGAGTAGAAAAAAAGTATTAAAAGAATTTATAATATAAGGACTGGAATGACAAGGCAGTTGAAATGAAAAATATCTTTGTCTGAAGCAAGCAGTATCAATTAAGTTGCGTTTGTTTGTAAGTAGAAATTCAACTTAAATAGGGCAGCACTAAATAAATTGTTAGTTCATGTAACTGAAAAAATTCTACCTGTGAGTGGTTTTCAAGTGAGGATTGATCTGGCCAGACAACAATGTCATCACAATTGTGTGTGTTTTTCTTTTCCCCTGATTTCCACTGTGTTTTTCTGAATTTCACTTTGTCCTTAAGTTGGTTTTCTTTGTGGTTGTCTGAAGGCTGCCAGTAGCTCTTAGGTCTATTAAATGCTCTTGGTCACTTCACATTTGGAGGCAGAGAGGGAAGATAATGAAGAGGACAGAGGAGATGAGGGAAAGGAAATAGAGGGGGAGAAAGGAGGAAAGTCCACCAGCTTCCTAATAAAATTCTTCTATTTCATTTTGATTGTGACAATATATATCACATGCCCAACAGGAGATTGTTGTTTTGAGTTAATCAACACCACCATCTCCTCATGGAACTAAGGAGAGGGGTGGAATGGGTGTGGGAAAAAACCGACAATATTTCAATATTTTCCACATTGATATTTTCTATTTTACAATAAACACCCTTGTTACTCCATATATCATTGTGCATCTGCATCAGCAGAGACTTCCCCTCCCTCAGGGTAGGAAACCAGCATACACGTGTGACTGGGTTTAATCAGTCAGTGATAAAATCAGACATTCCTTTTTCCTATTTTCAATAGTAGGATATGCGCTGTTGATTAAGAAAAAGCATACAAGTTGAGATGTGTTAATATTAATAGAAATAAAAGCATCTGTTTAATCTATTCTAAAACAGATGGCTTAACATGCTTTGGCTCATTATCTGTTTCCATTGCTTTTGCTCTTAGACGAGAACATTTAGAGAAAAAAATAACGTTCATCAGATTAAAAAAGGACCACTCCACATAGTGTCTATGTCACATAAATGGCTTTTGTGATTTCAATAATAAATATTTCTTTATGTATGTGTTTTTTATAATAAAGTAGAAAAAATGAATTAGTTTCTTCTTAAGGTATACAAAAAAGATATTGAAAGGAGCAATATTTTCTAAGATAAAATAATCCTATATAACAAAGAGCTAATATGCATATGGTTGTCACACCCTCACGCCCTCACGCCCTCACGCCCTCACGCCCTCTCTACCTCATGCCCTCGCGCCTGGGCCAGGGAACCTGAGGCTGTGCCCCCGGCCCTGGTGCCTGGGCCGGAGGACCTGAGGCTGTGTCCCCTGCCCGAGTGCCGGGCCAGGGGACCTGAGGCTGCACCCCCCGTCCTGTGGGGATTGACAGGAGTGGGGCCGACTGGGTCTGGCTCTAGTGAGATTTTGAGGCGCACGTGGGTTGGTGGGGACTTGACTCTGGGTCCCGCGGCACACCCAGACTCTAACAGGAGGAAGATTTCCATATCCATTTTACTAATTTTCTTTCATCTCTGAGAAAGGGCAAATAGCAATATTAAAATATTTCCTCTAATTAATTCCCTTTGAATGTGCACAAATTTCGCACACCAGGCCATTAGTTAATAGTATAAAACCTTTAAAAAATATTGAATGTTGTGAACTCATAATTTAAAGGTATTATTTTGATCAGTCAAATTATAAGACAAAATATTTATGTGTTTAAAATATGTTTTACTGGTACAAAATTTCACCAATTTAAAGACTTCCTGAAATTGTAGATTTTCCGATCTAGAAGGGATCTTAGAAATCTAGTTCAAATCTACTCATTTACAAGATAAGGATTAGACAACCCAAGAATTTAAGGTTCATATGACTTGCCCAAAGCCATATAGTTAATTAGTGCAGAAGACTAGAGTGCCCATTTCCAAACTAGAACCCTACTGCTGTTTCTACGTTTGATATATGTGAAATATAAAATCACCTATACAGGAAAGCTGGATATTAGCAAAAGACAAATTACATATTTCATTTTGAAAAAAAAAAGATATCTAGATTATTATACCATTTATTAAGGCATACACCTGAAGCTATAAACATCCATTTGGATACAAACCTACTGATTATCATCCTGTTAAATGAGAATGAAAAAACAGTGAATGAAGAACATGTATAGAAGTACGAAAAACAAGGAAAATGAAACAGGAAGCCAGTCTTACATTTGATTCAGTGAGACCAATTACATTTATTAAAATTGTTACAGCATTTCTTTTTTAACACAGTCATGCAGCATATGGAAACCATGTCAAAATTAAATATAGTTTGTCACGCTTCTAAAGAGGGAGGAAAAAACAGCATTAAGGAACAGAAATTATAAAAGCCATAAAATGTATCATTGATAGATGATGCATTTGATTAATAGAGAAAAGTAGAAAAATGGCTTCTACGTGTGCAGAGGTGGCATTGCTGATATGTTCTAAACATTTACATTGTTTGTGGAAGCTAAAAGCACAGGGACTTGGTTCTGTTGGCAGAGTACAATTTCGTACAGTTTAAAACTGAATGGGAGTGATTTTAAATGAGAATTATTTTCTTGTCTTCTCTTATTAGGAAAATCAAAACATCAGTTTTGTCCTGTTTTGCTGACAGTGTTTTCTGCAATGTGATTGCTGCTCAAGCAGGAGAGAGCAGAACATCATCTGTATCATTTTAAGAACTTGAGTGGGCTCCTAGAAATGTTTGTAATTGCCCTTGCAAAAGAGCGCTGCCTCAGCAGATTGGAAAACTACTGATCAGCCAACACGTGTTTATTGAATCTCAGCTCTGTGTTCAGAACAATGCTGTGGGAGATATAACATAATGTTGCTTTTCCCCTCGTAGGAACTTTTAGTGGGAGGAGGGATGTTGCAGAATAATATAAATGCACCTGGAAGGAAAAGTAATTAAGTGCTTTAATTATTAAATGAGGTCCATCATTGCAATTACATATCAGAAGGGGAAAAGATCATTTTGAATAAGGATAGCCTGAAGACAACAAAAGCTGTAATGAAGTCCCAGAATGTTTCCACATGGGAAATGCTTGGCTTGATCACATTCAATGATGAGGTGTCTCTTGTTTTTTGATGCTGCCCTTCCACAGTCGGGCTCCTCTGAATCCAGGAAAGTTTCCTTTTACATTGTGCTGGAACCCACCCCTCTTTACATTCTACCCATCTGCCTATCTTCAGCTGCCCCAGCCCTTTCACGTGGCAGAATTTCAATGCAAATAAATATTATCACTCAGTCATCTTTCTTTATCCTGTCAACTATGTCAAAGATACTATCCTGGCATTCATCATTTTATGCTGTATAACTTGTCAAAATCTTCTTAAATATAGTACCCCAAAATGACACAATACTCCTAATGATTATTGTCTAGTAAGACTACACAGGAAAAATTACTTCCCTTGATCTGGATGCCATATCCCTACAATTGTGATATAAAAGTATGTTAATTTTATTAGAACCTATGTCACCCTATCAGCTCATATTGAGCCTGAGGGAGTTTTATTTGATCTCTTCCATGAACTTCAGTCAAGCAAATTCTGCAAGAATTTATAATATGAAGGATGTATTTAATTTTAATGTAAATTGTTAGTTATTGCTGTTAAATGTGCCTTATTGATTTTTGACTCATTCTTCTAGCTTGGTGACTCATGACTTGCCCATCCATAACATTAGTTTTTTTCCCCCAGATGTATATTAACCACAGATTTGATAAATTAGATTTCTGGGTTTTCAAGGGACTCATACAATAATACCTCTGCACAGAGTTGCTGTGAGAATATAAATGAGACAATGTAAGAAAAACAATTATCACAAAGCTTAGAAAATAGATGTTCAATAAACATTAGATGTTTTTCTTTCTTCAAAACAAATATTTGAAAAGGACATAAATAAGTACAGAACTTCCTTCAAGATAAAATTGATCTCTTTACTGAAACACTTGTTTTTTGTTTTATATATATTAATTGATTTCAGAGAGGAATAGAGAAAGATAGAGAGATAGAAACATCAATGAGGAGACAGAATCATTGATTGGCTGCCTCCTGCATACCCCCCACTGTAGGGAGGATCAAGCCCACAACCTGGGCATGTGCCCTTGGCCAGAATGAACCTGGGATCCTTTAGTCCACAGGCCAGCACTCTATCCACTGAGCCAAACTGGCTAGGGCTGAAACCCTTTGTATTAATCTGCTGCAATTTTTCTCTAATTACACTAACATGCAGCTTTCATTGTTCTGTCTTAGACACAAATATATAATTAGAGGTCTTGTCCAATATATGTTGGTAAAATTATCATTGAATTGGAATGTTTAAGATAGATACAATGTATACGGAGGGTCAAGGGGATGGGATGAGATAAATGCAGGCTAGGTCTCCAGAGGATTATGAACAAAAGCCTGGACATAGGCTTAGAGCAGGTGGATTAGAAAGATGAAGGGATGGATACATGTTGGTGTGTCGTGGAAAACACCCGGCATTTAGCGCTGGAATTTAAGCCTGGAAAGGAGATTAGAATTGATACAATAAGCAACAGCAACCATTGGATAACCTTATGTCTTAGGTGACAGAAGAGAAGAGGAAAACACCAAAGAGTCTGTATAAAGGTAACAATGTTAGACAGATAAATAAGATAAGACAGTCATGAAGATAGCTATGGTAATAATGTGGCCAGAAGTAATGATGAGCTAGGTTAAATAATGCGAATGAAAATGAAGTGCAAATTATGAAGATGAAAATAAATTGAAAGAGAATGTTGAAGATGATGCAATTAAGAAATATATAAAAGGGAAAGGGAGAACATTTGAGAAATATGACAGCAGGGAATAAAACAAATTTAGTTCCGATAATTCTCAAATGTGGTCCCAGGACCAGTAGCATCAGCATTACCTGAGAACTTGTCAGTAAAGCAAACTCAGAGGTCTACCCTGACCACTGAATTTACCAGTAGTGGTAACAAAAAGCCTTGCTGTGTAGCATTTAAGGGTTTCTGATTTCTCCGAAATATATTTCCCCATCATGGCCAATTGCAAGCCACCCGTGACACGGAGTTGGTAAGAGACGCACACAGTGATCTCTTTAGACCGTGTACTAGGCCACTCACACACCACGGTCCCAGGTGAATCTGTGGCATGCATCGGAATCACCTGGTAGACTCGTCAAAACACGGCTGAGCTGTGTCATCCAGGGTTTCTGATGTAATAGACCATCATTAGCATGGCCGCACAAGATCTAGTCCCTGTCCTCTGTTTTCCCCTGCTCCCCCGATCCTACATATCTTCATTCAAATAGGTCCGGTCCATTCCCACCTGGAGGCCTCTGCACTTGTTTCTTCAACCTGGAAAGCTCTCTCTGCAGAATTTTACATGTTTCTTTTTGTTATTAAACAATCAACTCAAAGGTCACCTCTGCCTTGAGGTATGTTTTGCCCATAGTCTCTTTCTATTTCATAACTTACCTGATTTTGCTTACAGTGGAGCATGCAGTATGGAAGGCTAGAACCTAGACTGCCCAGGCTGGAATCCTAGCTCCCCAGCTCTTTCTTTCCCTGACTTGGCAAGTTACATGAATATTTTGGACTTCAGTTTCTACATCTTTAAAAATGTATAAATAATAGTATCTGCCACTTAGGTTTATTGTGAGGATTAAATGAGTTTATATATATATATATA
>NW_005369027.1:591753-623521 GCF_000412655.1 Myotis brandtii
CAGGGCGATCAGGGGTTTTGGGCGCTGCCCCCTGTCACGCTGATCCCGGTGCCGGGAGGCATATTACCCTTTTACTATATAGGATATCGGCCTGGTGCATGGGTAGGGGCTGGCTGGTTTGCCCTGAAGGGTGTCCTGGATCAGGGTGGGGGTCCCCATGGGGTGCCTGGCCAGTCTGGGTGAGGGGCTGAGGGCTGTTTTCCGGGTGGCGAGTGACTGAAGCTCCCAACCGCTCCTTGTTTTCTTTCTTTTTTTTTTTATTCTGGGCCAGCTTTAGCTCTGAGGCCTCGCTGCTGAAAACATCGATACAATGTTGCGGTCTGGCTGGCTTTCAGTCTGGCTGGTTTCTGGGGTTTTGTTTAGCTTCTTATTTGCAACATAGTACATAGTTGCTTAGAGTTGCAGCTGAGAGGCCGGCAAGTTAGGCGGGGAACGTTGGAGTCCTCAGTCCCTGGAGCAAGCAAGCCTCCCTGCTCCCTTCAGTGCATGGCTGCCGGCCGCCATCTTGGCTGATAGTTAATTTGCATAAGGATATGCTGATTAGCCAATGGGAAGTGTAGCGGTTGTACGCTAATTACCATGTTTCTCTTTTATTAGTGTAGATGTTTCACCCAAAATTATTTTTTATGTATTTCCATATTTATTATCTCTGCCTCTCATATAGAATGTAAGCTCCAAAGGATAGGCACTTTGACTATTGTCTTTGGTTTATTATCCTTAGACCCTAGAAAATAAGCAGGTGCTCAATACATATTTGTAAAATGAATAGATGTCAAATACTATGATCCTCAAAAAAAACCTTGTTCAGTGACCTACAAACAATGCAAGTTAGAAACTCCATAACTCCCAATGAGATCTTTCGAGTAATTATTTGTTTACTCATGAAAACTCTGTTTTGACAAATGACCTCACCTCAGGCATACTTTAGTTCAGCATGGCTTTCAAATCTTTGTTTTTGCATTTCATGATTTATAGGAAACATCTGGCAGAAACAGAAATCATAATGATTATTTATCGGCAAGGCACTGTACTAAAGATTTCAATCGGAAGATGACTGTCATCTCTCTATTAATGTATCAGCAAAGCTTGGCCAACAGGCATTTTTGTCTCAGATCATAGATGTAAGTATTTGCTTAAGAGCACTGCAATGAGTTCTTCCTGGAATGCTGACAGGCAGTTTTGCATTCATGAGCTGTGACATTCCCTTCGGTTTCTGACACATTTCCCTTAGGCTGCCTGGAGTTACTTCCTACTTTTCTTCCCTACTCTCCAATTGCTATACTAGACCTATCTGGAGGCCAAAGGCTCTTTCCTTAAAATGATTTACTTCACTAGTATATTATCCATAAACTATTTTTATCTATACAACGATACTGCTTGATAAATGCAATATTACGTATAACATACTATAAGGGTTATTGAGCAGGGGATAAAAAAGGACTAAATAGAAATCAAATGTTCCACTATGAAAGGCTCTAAAAACTGGCTATAGGTGTTTTCATTTTCTAACTACAGGGTTACATAATTTTATTATCTGATAAAAGTTCCAGTGTTCTGAAGAATATTTTTTCTGATAACAAATTCTTTTAAAAAGTAAGTATACTTTCATTAATCCTAAGTAGAGAGTTTTAATATAAAAATATTTTTCAAGAAAATAAGGATACATAGCCTGAATCAATTCAGTATTTTAAACCCAAATTGTTCTTTGCAGCATTATCCACATATGGGTTCTAAGGAACCAAATATTGCTCTATGATCTTAAATATGCACTTTTATACCCAGCTACCTGCCCATAGAAATGACCCCTTTGTTTTTAACCAAAAGTTTTGAATATTAAATATTTGAAAATATTATACCAACAAGACATGATTAACACATTGATCCATAATGTTTTTCCATCCAATTAAGTAGACAAAGATATTAACTGAGTGATGTTGGAGGGCAAGAATTATTTTCTAGTCTCTTCCCTCAGTTTGCTGTATAATCTTATAGAAGCCATTCAACCTCTCCGGGTTCCAACCTTACTGAGTGTGTTAATTTAAATATATTATAAAGCCTATTTACATAATAAAGTGATACATAAATGTTAAGTAATGTTGTTATTCTTTATGAAGGACCCAGAACATGGAATTCTGAATAGTAAGTCCTAAATATAATGAGGGTCAAAAAGCATTACAGACTCAATGTTGAAAAGAAAGCTTTATGGGAGATTTTTTTTTTAATCACTGTTTTCACAGCAAGGAGAAATAAGGGGGAAAAGGTCTATGTTCTTTGAAGAATTATACTAATATAAATAGATAAAACTCTGACCATTGAAATAATTTCTTTAAACCAAGGAGAATGTTAGTATCTAAATAGGATTTATGTTCCATTCCTTAACCTTGAGCAAATCTGAATTTCTTCTTATATATACAATTAGACCAATAATTCTTGTCACAAGGCCTTTACAAAATTGAATACGGTAATCATGGGAAGGCCCCTGCCAAGTCATAGATGCCTGAGGATGGCCATCGCTTCCTCAGTGGAGTTTGATACTGAAGGGAAGCAGTTTCCCACCCTAAAGTATGCTTTGGGGATATTGATTTTAGGCTGGTTTTAGGAAACAAAAGACGGAAAAATCTCTGACCTCTCCCTAACTACCTAAAAGGGATTTAGACAGAGAACCTGCTCCAGAAAGGAAGGTATCATGACAGGTATCTGTAGTTTAATATAAACTAGTGTGTGATACAGAGGAACCTAGGGAGACCCATTTGTTCAAAGTCCTCTCTGTGTCCCATTGTTAAAGACAGCTCAGCAAACATTTCTTTAGCACACTTTTGCTGTTCCACTGCCATGTGAATTGCCTTCCTGCCCTTTGAAATCCCAAACCACAAACGGTACCATCCCCACCCCCCAACCCCTCTTGTCTCAGCCCCAGAATGGCATTTAAACTTCAACTGCCCAATACTTCCTTGGTTCTCATATCTTCTGGCACCCCCTTCCCCATGTTCATCTGTAAAATAAACTTTGGACATCTTCTCCTGTTGCTCTGTCTCTGTTAAATGTGATTACCCAGCTAGAAGAACTTAGAAGGTGGGAGGAGAGTGATTTTTTCTGCACCCCCACATTACCAAGTACCCAGCACAGAAGGTACTTACAGGTTCAGAATCAGATTCAGGGCTTTAATGTAGTTTTCAAAGAGCAAGAATTTAAAAAAAACAACTTTATTTTGTTAGACATTAAACTCATGCTGTTTTCCATTAGGCCAAGAGTGAAATTTTGTGGCATAAGTACAATAATTTTATTTCAAAAACAGGTATTAAATTTCCTTCTAAAAATATAAACTGTGATGCCATAATTATACCTTGCTGCTCACCAGAAACAACATTTTGACTCACAAATTGCTCAGCCTCATTCATTCTCTCTTATGGAGCAATGATCTTACAGTTCCTGAATGGACTCCACTCGCATGGTTTCCACCCAGCCACACTTTCCTCCTCTTTTGATGATCGGTTTTTCTCCGGTTCCTTTTCCTTTCCTCTTAGATGTGTTTTTATTTATTTATTTATTTAAGGGTCTATTTTTGGTCCTTTTATTTTCTCTTAGTCTTTAGCAATCTTGCTCTACATGTACACTTTTAACCATAACCTCCATGTAAATCATTACCATATCCAGCTGTGATATCTCAAGTTCTTATATGTGTCGTTTGCTAAAATCTCAACCTATGTTGAGAGTATTTTACATAAATTAATTTCTGTCCCCAAGTAACCCCTCTTTCATTGTATTTCCAATTTCTCCTCAGAGAACCATTATCCTCCAGGTGTCACACTAAAACCCTCATATTTATCCTCTTTTCCCTCCATCATTACCATCGTCTAATTTGTTTTCCAAATGTGGCCAATTTATAAAGTCAATTTATCATTTGTTTATACATCTTTATTCCTATATCCCTTATTCGAATTCTTAATTATCATATAATATTAAATAATCTCTTCACTGGCCCTGCCTGTCCCTTTTTTCATTCAATTGACATACAATTTCCGGAGTAATTCCCCAGAAGCATAGCTTATCACAGTGACTTGCCCTCCTCCACCATATTCCAAATCTAAGTTCCTTTACTTGGCAGTAAGGCCTTCGATCTGTGTTTCAACCACATATCCAACCTTCCCTTCTCCACCGCGTGCCCTGCCAGGGGACAGCATCTCGTAGGAGGCAGGGGAAACGTGTGGAGGTTATCACCAAGACCAGGCGGGGGAGGGGGTGGTTGTGTACATAGTGCCCTGGATTCTGAATTTTCTGGCATGTAGAACCCACCACTCTGACTATCCCACACAACAAAGAATTGTTCTACCCATAGTACCAGGAGCTCCCCTGTAAAAAAACAAAACAAAACAAACAAAAAAAACAATGTGGGTTAGGCAGATTCAATTACTCACTTTTTCCATTTCTGTTGCATACTTTCCCTTATCTTCTGCCTAGATGCCCTTTTCATATTTCCCCAAATGTCCAAACCCTGCTTATCCTTTAAGGCCAATAGAAAATGTCACCTTTCAGAGAGCCCTCCCTCAATTTCCTAACACGAATCTCTTTCTAACTCCCGTGGCATTTCAACCTACTACTCTCTAACACCACTTGGTTTCAACCTGGATAATACATGTTCCCTTCTCACTGGGAGCTTAATGTATGTAAGCGAAGCTCCATCCTTGTTTTCTTCTATGACTCAAACATTGTCAAGGCTGGCACAGGCCCTTTCTGCTAAGATGCTTAATATGATGGTCAGCACTGTGAGACTAAATAAGGGCTCAGGCACAAACTCTCAGGTTTGTGATCAATGTTGGAATTCTTGCCTCAGCCTACATGTTAAATCATATTTACTTCTATCTGCTTTCTTTTAAGTCATTATCTAATTTTTGGTCTCTATGTCCCCACTAATATTTAAGGGTATAAATATTATACCCTTCTTTCCCATCCTTCTGTTTCTTCTTCCAAGACACACCACATCAGAATTTCTTAGGTAAAGCCCCTCTTGGTTAAAACCACATTTTATTCCTCAGAAGTGCTCCCAGGGGTACCCCATGAATCCGTTCTTCCTGCCCTTGGCTCACCCTGACTTCATGGAGACTCCCAGTAAGTGCTCAGCAACTATCGCTGGATGAAATGCTCCTGGGAGTGAGTGGATGGGTGTGGCTGGCTGTTTAATTGAAGAAGAATACAGAATAATGACAGCAGAATAACACAGAACTTAATTTCAGGCTCAGAAAGCAACCGTGTTCATAGCTGCAGTCAAGTGCTGCCTCCCCTCGTAAATACAACGGCACCACAAGAAAGAGACTGAGCCCAGGCTTCTGGTCTTAAATCACCTAGCAGTGGTCGGCAAACTGCGGCTCGGCAAACAGTGGCTCGCGAGCCACATGCGGCTCTTTGGCCCCTTCAGTGTGGCTCTTCCACAAAATACCGGCTCTTCCACAAAATACTGACTTCTGCACATGGGCCACGAAGTTTCAATCGCACTGTACGTGCGTGCCCGCATGTGGTATTTTGTGGAAGAGCCACACAGAAGGGGCCAAAGAGCTGCATGTGGCTTCCGAGCCACGGTTTGCCAACCACAGAAGACAGTCTCGAGGATCAGCCGGTCAATCACAATCAGCTTTTTTTTAAAAAAAGGATCACTTCATTTTGGCCCTGTTATTGTCTTACATGACTTTTCCAAAACCTTAGAGTATAAATTAGGTATAAAAAGCCTGTCACAACTCTCATAGGTACACCCAGAGATTCTTGAAGAAGATGATGATTTCAGATTGATTATTTGAGTCCTATATTGTTGATTTGCAAACTAAACACCCATCATTATGGTCTACAGAAGATGAAAGAACGCATATTTGCTTCCCTGGAGCGTGACACTTAGAAAATTAAATGCTTTCAATTCATAGATATGACAGCTGCTTGATCACGAAAACCTACAGACAAAAAACCCATACAAATCAGGACACGTTTTTCCATTTGAAAGAGCCCATTGCCCTTCCTGAAGTGTGTACTACACACAGGAACACATCGTAAGTTCATCAGAAGAAGCTGCTGTTAAAACAAAACAATCCTGTCCATGCAGAGGGAGATAATGCCAGTCACTTCACGTGACTTGTACTTCAAGCTGACAAAGTGTCATACTGAGACTTTTTATCACTTGGTTAGAAACTGGGAGTTCCTACATCCCCCAAAGAACAAAGGAGGATGAGGAATCACGCTGGCTCTCAGCATCTACCTGCCAGTGTCTACAACGCAAAATCGGTTCACGCTGAGATCCTCATTCACTCCAGAAATACCGGGTGTGGCAAAAGTAGGTTTACAGTTGTTTGTATAGAAAACAATTAATACATAATAATAAAAGAATAAACTCGCCCTAACCGGTTTGGCTCAGTGGATAGAGCATCAGCTTGCAGACTGAAGGGTCCCAGGTTTGATTCCGGTCAAGGGCATGTACCTTGGTTGCGGGCACATCCCCAGTAGGGGGTGTGCAGGAGGCAGCTGATCAATGTTTCTCTCTCATCGATGTTTCTAACTCTCTATCCCTTCCTCTCTGTAAAAAATCAATAAAATATTTTTTTAAAAAGAATAAACTATGTTATGCATACTGAAAGCTATAATCCTACTTTGCCTCACCTAGTACTGAGTACCTACTGTCTATCAGGAATTCTCTTAGAATATAGCAATGAATAAAAAATCCCTACGCTCAAGGAGGTTATCTTGTTCCATGTTCAAATATGAATACAGATGCACATGCTCCCCCTGGTACTTCATTGTTTTGATTTGTTTTTTCTAAAATTTCACAAGCTTCTATATCTGGGGTAACCTTGACTTTCCTCCCTACTTTTCAACACACCCAATATATAACCCTTTTAGAAAGTTAAGTATAGATTCCCAATAAGCAATTTATAAAAAATATATTGCCAAGCACATCACTGGAAATAAACTAGATGCCTCTGCAAGATGTTTCAGCGCTGTCAGGTCATTGAACACCATTTGATAAGAGAGATAAACAGAATTCATAATAAAACTCTATTAGCTATTGAAGAAAGTGTGACAGCGATTAGAAAACTTGACAAGCTTTTGAAAAAGTTAAGCACTTTGAGAGAGTCTGCCTAGTTGAGTGTAAGTGTATTGACCAGTGGGAAATAACCTAGGTCTCAGCATGATTTCTATCGATTAAAATTGTATTTACAGAAAGACACGTAAGACCACCTAATACCTCTACCACCCAATAATAAAATTCTTCTAACATCTTCGACAAGGCACAGCCTATTTGGCTTTTGTTTAATTAAATACATCCAGTGATTAGGTAGGAGTTTCACTATCCAGGGGTGGGGAACATCTGGCCCGAGGGCCATATAATTATTTGGTCTGGCCCTGCCAAGGCATTAGGGGTGAGATAATTAATTTTTAACCAAATATAGGAGGCTAGTTTTAAGTACCAGCATGGTACTCTGGACATGTCATCTCCATGCCAAGTGCACTGGGAATTTCTCCCTATTTCACAAGCTGAGCATCATAATCACTGTAAAGCTACAGAATGATTCCCATGTGATGCTGCTGACATACAGTTGAGTCCCCCTAGGGTAGTGCTTTTAATTTTATGAAATTTTCAGGCCACAATTATTTTGAAAGAAGAAGAAAAAGGGAAAAGAAAATTGACTGAGATAAGTTTTGAAGATTTTTATTTTGCCAAGTAAAGAAATAATATGAAGCCGGAACCGGTTTGGCTCAGTGGATAGAGCGTAGGCCTGCGGACTGAAGGTTCGATTCCGGTCAAGGGCATGTACCTGGGTTGCGGGCACATCCCCAGTGGGGGATGTACAGGAGGCAGCTGATCGATGTTTCTCTCTCATCGATGTTTCTAACTCTCTATCTCTCTCCCTTCCTCTCTGTAAAAAATCAATAAAATAGATTAAAAAAAAATAGTTCACTCATAATAATAGTCTCACTAGGTATAGGCATCTATATCTGGCAAAAATCCTTTTTAAAGTCTTGCTCCTTTGATTCTAAAATTCAATATTGCGGCAGAGAACTTCAAAAACATTCAAATTCCTAATTCTCTCTACAGAACCTGTTTCCCCTCTAGGGGAGCTTGTCCCCAGTGTTCTGAAATATATGTAGCTGGATGTGGTTCTGTGTTCATCTGTTGTACTTGGTACTCTGTGGCTCCTTTCAACTTGAATACTTTTGTCTATCAGTTTAGGGACGTTTTCTTGAATAATTCTTGAATTTTGTGGGTGATTTGTTCTTTTTCTCTTTCTGGCATTCCTAGTTTTCAGATATTGGGCTTCCTGACCTGGTTCTCTCATGTCCTTATCTTTTCTCTCCATTTTGTTATCTATAACCTAAAGATTTCCGCAACTTATTTTGAATTCTTCTGTTGAGTGTTAATTTCTGCTCTCACTTTCTTTTAGTTTCTAAGAGCTATTATATTTCTATAATGTTTTGCCTTTTTAAAATCATATTTTGAGCTTTTTTCACAATTCCATTATCTTAATTCTCTGAGCATAATGATTTTTTAATTGAGATATAATTGACACAAAACATATTAGTTTCAGGTGTACACCACAATGATTGTATTTGTGTATATTGAGAAATGATCACCACAGTAAGTCTAGTTAATATTTGTCACCTCCCATAGTTACATATTTTTTCTTATGATGAGAAGCTTGATCTCATCATCACCCTCCTTGTGTTTAGATGTCTGTGGCATGGAGAAATCACAAATCCTTTCTTCTCAACAAACTCACTTCCTTCCAGTATACATACTTCCATTAGAAACTAATTCTATATTGAGATGAAATGTGTACCTGTCCTCTTAGCTTCTGCTTAGAGGTTGTAGTCCTGTCCCTCGGGGCCCTCAGAATGAAGTCTTTCACATCATAGCCCTTTCAAGATTTGCCGACAGTGATTATGTTTCTCCAAGTCTTACCTTTTCCTGGCTAAAAATTCCCTGTTGCTTTTATAAATTTTTCATATGACATAGCTTCAAGTCATGTCACTATTTCCGATATCCTCTGCCCCAATGCTCCAAGTGACAATTCTATTTTGAAGTGTGACATCTGTAACTGGGCAAAGCATTGTAGTTGTAGTCCATTAGGCACAGTAAGAACCAGAATGATCCAATTCACTGAGACTTAGGTGAACTCAACCATATTTAACAAATAAGAATTATATGCCACCCTATAAGCTCCTCCCGACCCTGTTTTCTCAACTTTATTCACTCCAGAATCAATCTATAATTGTTTTAATAGGTTGGGTTTTGTTCAGAAATTAATGAAGTATCTATTTCTAGTAAAATTAAGGGTACTAAAAGAAATAAAGCGAAATGTAAAAGTATTCCTACTTGTTCTTTGTCCCTAATCTTACTTCCTGGAAGTAACTTCTTTTAAAACTCTCACCAGGACCTTTTAAAAACTTTTCTATGCTCTTCAAAAACATATGGTTCTATCTATCTCCTCTTTTCCAAAATATATGGCATATTATACATATTCATCTGAAATTTGCCTTTTTCAATCTTCTTGGATATCTTCCATACTAAAACATACCAATTTACTACCAACAGACATTTAGGTGGCTTTAGCTTTTGTCATTACAGATAGAGCTGCATAAAAACCTTGCTTACACACTGGTGTGCATATGTGCATGTATATCTGTATCATAAATTGAAGAAAGTGGAATTAGTAAATCTAAATGTATGTGCATACTTTATTTCAATATACTATATTTTGCAAAAGTGGAACACACACACATACTCACACACACACACACACACACACACACACACTGGGTTGTACTCCAGACATACTAATTCTGAAATTCATGATGTGCTGTATAAAAATTATACAGTGTTTAAAATAATTTTTAAGTATATAGAAGATTGAAAATAAGTTTTAGAACTTATTCTTTGATGAAGAAATTTAAATCATATTAGTGGGGTTTTTTTTCTGATAGCTATATTATACTGTTGATTCACATTGAGATTGCTCTCAACTAAAATCTGCAGGTTTCATGGAGGGTAAATTTTTGCTAAGCTGTATTTCTTCCATTCTCCATCTTTGCAGTTTGTTTTAGAGTGCTCAGTATATATGGTTTAAATATTATACTTATTATATTTCATCTGGATATTTAGCTTTTAATGTGCACGAATTTTGTGCACCAGGCTACTAGTATTATACTGTTGATTCACATTGAGATTACTATCAACTAAAACCTGCAGGTTTTCTGGAGGGTAAATTTTTGCTAAGCTGTATTTCTTCCATTCTCTATCTTTGCAGTTTGTTTTAGAGTGCTCAGTATATATGGTTTAATTATTATACTTAGTATATTTCATCTGGATATTTAGATTTAGTCTATATTCTAGAATACCCAAATTCTTTGTGACTGGGTTCTTTCAGCTAATATGTTTCCTTTATCCTCTTATTTTTAACTAAAGTTTTAACAGTATTATCCTATAATTTTATCCAAATCACTAGGAAAACACTGAAATGAGCTAGGTCAAAAGGAAATAATTTCAGCTCACCAAGAGAGGCCTCACTAGCAACTATATATTAATCAGCTATTTAAAGGATTTTTTTCATTAGTTACAATTCAATAATTATACTGTATTTTTTATGTTGTCAAAAAGAAGACATGCCATGTTAGAAAAAGTGTCATCAAGATGTTGGCGAAAACCTTACTGTCCTCTATGAATAGAATGATTTATTATTCTAAAATCCTGATCATTCACATATATAGGACAAGAAAATGCTGCATTTTTGCTAGGTGCAGTTGGTTATAAGCAGTGAATGAGGAAGACTAAATCATTGCCATCATGAAGTTTATTTTTCAGTGTGAAAATATACAATAAAAGTAACAAGATAATATAAAATATAATTTGAGGTTGTGATAGACTCTAAAAGAAATAAATATGGCAACATGATATGATAGAACTGCAGGAGTGATTTAAGGGATTGATCTCTGAGGAGATGATATTTGAGCGAGTCCTCACAAATTGAACATAACAGTTGCTGTCTACACGGCCATATGGGAAAAGAGCACTGGGAAACGGCCAACTGCAAACTCCCTCAGGTGCAAAGGAGCTTACTGTGTTCTAGAAACAAAGGCCAGTGCACAGAGATCTGAGGATTAAAAAGGAAAATAATATTGGATGGGGCTGGAAGTTAGACAATAGGAAGATCATAAGAGTCTGAGTAAGCCCAGTTGGTATGGCACAGTGGTTGAGCATTGACCTGTGAACCTAGGAGGTCATAGTTCATTTCCCAGTCAGGGTACATGACCAGGTTGAGGGCTCAACCCCCAGTAGGGGGCGTGCAGGAGGCGGCTGATCAATAGTTCTCTCATCATTGATGTTTCTATCCCTCTCTCCCTCACCCTTCCTCTCTCTGAAATCAATAAAAACATATTTTTTTAAAAATAGTCTGATTAAGCCATAAAAATGGTTGCATTTTACTATAAATAGCTAAGAAAAGCAATCACTGGGATAAATATATTTATAATTTGACTTTTATATAGAAAGTAGATTAGAGAGACATTAGTACAAACATGGATGCCATATAGGATGACAGTTCTGTTGCCCAAGATAGAGATGATGGTGGTATAGGCTAAGGTGTTGACAGATAAGATGGACAAAAATACATAAATTCAAGATAAATATTTTTGGTAAAATTTATAGGACTTGTTAATGGATTAGATAGAAAAAATTAGCCATTAGATATCATAAAAGCCTAAGCAACCATCCGACTGTTCAACCATCTGACCGGTAACTATGACGCGCACTGACCAGCAGGGGGCAGACGCTCCACGCAGGAGCTCTGAGCTGCAGTGACTTGGCAGCTGCGGTTCTCAGGTGACGCACCCGGAACCAGAGAGGAGGGAGCCCAATTCTGGGGTGTGTCACCCAAGAACCGCCCTCTCCTAATCCGGGACCCCTCAAGAGATGTTAGCCAGTTTTGGCCCGATCCCTGCAGGCCAGGCCAAGGGACCCCACCTGTGCACAAATCCATGCACTGAGCTTCTAGTTAGAATATAAGCTTCACAAGAGCAAGGACTTTTGCTTGTTTTCTTTACTATTTTTCCCCAGATGCATAAACAGTGCTTACCACAGGCTATATGTTCAATAACCACTTACTGACTGAATAAAGAAAATCTCCAGGTTTTTTCCCCCAAGCAACCAGATGAATGGCCATGCCATTAGTAAAATCGGGAAGACAGAAGCAGCAACAGAATGAGATAGGGATGGAACAACCAGAATTCCATTTTGGCTATTTCAAGTTTTAATTGTCCTCTAGATATCAAAGTGGAAATGTCAAGGGGAAAACTAGACATTAAGGTCTGGTCATTAGGGAAGTGGGTTAGCCTAGAGAGAAAAATTTTGAAGCTTTCAGCATGTAGCCATGTAATTTATTGTAATAAATGATAAAAAACTAAGGAATCACTGAGAAACATTAAAAAAGATCTGATTATGGAGATACATAAAACATGTTTATTAATGAAAAGATTCAATATCTTAAAGGATACTGAATATCTAAAACAATTTAAAATATTTTTTGCAATTTCAATAAATATTCTAACATGTATTTTCATGGAACTAAAAATTATATGAAAGAGCAAAATAAGAACAACAGTAATTTAAAGAAAAAACAAAACAAAGTGAACCAACTTGCATAAAAGATAAGATTAGTATAAAACCATAATTAAGACATTGCAATACTGTTGCAAGGATAAAGAATTAGAGTAGTGGAACAGAATACAGAGCTTATTCTAAGACAACATGATTAAGATTGCCCTTATGCCCATCTTGATCCATGGCTTCAGGATTACTAGTCATCTAAAAATAATTCCCTAAAAATGTATTGCTCTTCAGATTTCAAAAACTCCTGAATTGTAGACAGGAAAACAATTATTGGCTTTTTTCAAACCCATGCCTTCATTTGATAAAAGTGGCAAAAATGTCATTCCTTTCATTCTGTTGGAGGTTTCAAAATAAATAATGATGAAGACATGAAATCTGTTGAACAAAACACTGCTTTGATTCAAGCTATACCTTTCTCTCACAAGATTCTGATATGGGCCTTAGGGAATGTTATGAGAACCATGTGCTCAGTAAAGAACTAGGTGATTAGTAAAGAATGAACCGTGACCTTACGACAAGTTATCTTCTGTGTTTAAAATAAATATTTAAATATCGTTCCATGTGTATAAAAGTCTGAAGCATTGTAGATAATTCTTACAGCTAGTTTAGTGAAAGAGACAGTAACGTAGTCATACCTGTGGACACAAAGTTTCCAAGTGGTTGGCTGCAATTTTGACAATTTTAATTCCATCTTCATTTGTTGACATGGAACAAGCAAGATTTGCCACCTTAAATACAATCCAAAATATTGAAAATTATTTCAGATTATCAAGAAAATACAGAAACATTTGTTTTCTTAGACAAGTAAGCACATGTACCCATACATTGAAAGTCTCAGTAACAAACATTAGCATTCTCACAAATGTCCATGGTATCTGTTTTATGAAAGTATCCTGAAAATCTATTACAACAAATAACAACAAAGGTCCCTATAAAATTATTTAAAACAAAAGAAATAACTAGTGAGTGAATCAGTAAACCCTGTATAGTCTCTTGGTATCAAAATCTAATTCACAATAAGATGCTAAGTATTATGGTTTCCTATGGGGCTGAAAAAATTTCTATCTATGGATTGAATGCTAATAAGTTCTTGGAATCTCATATGATTGTGGTTTATTTTAAGTTTGTAATTAGTTTATTATTTCCCAGAGATTTCTATGTCTACTTAAGTTGCATTAAGAATGACTGTATCTTTATTCATGTTTTATTCAGCATAAACTATACTACAAAGATGGACAAATACAAGATAATTAAATTCTTCTTCCTGTTCTTGATTTTCTACTACAACCACGTGGGCACTGTTTGGCATCCCAGAAGTTCATTTGATCCAAGCATTAGTGACACTAAAATTCCTTTATACGTTATTGCTTTTGAAACTTATGCTCTCCCAGTGAAGACGCTGCTCTCTCAAATAAGTACCTTTATGTCCATTACCTAAGTCCAATATTCACCACTACTTTCTTTACACCATGAAAGAGCCACATGAGCCCTAGTCCATTTGGCTTGGTGGATAGAGCATCGGCCTGCAGACTGAAGGGTCCCAGGTTCAATTACCGTCAAGGGCACATGCCTGGGTTGTGGGCTCAATCCCCAGTGGGGGGCGTGCAGGAGGCAGCCGATCAGTGATTCTCTCTCATCATTGATGTTTCTATCTCTCTCTCCCTCTTCCTTCCTCTCTGAAATCAATAAAGATATTTTTAAATATATTTTATTGATTTTATACAGAGAGGAAGGGAGAGGGAGAGAGAGTTAGAAACATCAATGAGAGAGAAACATTGATCAGCTGCCTCCTCCACGCTCCCCACTGGAGATGTGCCTGCAACCAAGGTACATGCCCTTGACCGGAATCGAACCTGGGACCTTTGAGTCCGAAGGCCGACGCTCTATCCGCTAAGCCAAACCGGTTAGGGCAAGAAATCAATAAAAATATTTTTTAAAAAAGAAAGAGCCACAAGAAAGAGCATGGGATTCTTTTCCCTTCCTTTGAGCCTCAGTTATTCACCGTTCCTCTTGGTAGCAGGTGATTATTTGTGGAGAGGGGTAGTGTTTCCCCAACCTACAAAATGCACCATTGTCTTCATCACTGCAAAGAGTTTGCTTTTCCAACAATCAGTTTCTAGCATTATATACTTCAGTACATTGCAGTTTTTATTGCTCAAATCCAAAATACGTTTAGTTGTGGAGAAACCACACATGAAATGCATGCAATGGGAGCATATCGGTAAACAAGGAACATATCTTCGGATGACTAGTTGAAGAATATCACCAATGTTATGAAAACGGATTTATAGCCTTTGTTTTCAATAGCATTTCTTTTAATATGTCAACAGTGAAACCACTCCTTGCTTTCCATTTACATATAATGAAATAACAGCCATACATTATTTAAGTGTGGAAGGGCATTGTTCACTTTATTAATGTACATGGAATGGCTTACTTGAAAAGGTCTTTTGTTGGCTTGAAGGTCACAATGCCTCAGCTTTCAAATCTGACACATAATTAGCACATTTGTGAATTATTTGAAAAGGGCAGCAGCTTCGGTACCCCTCTCCCCAGACCCCAGGATCCACTCACAGAAAGTGAAATTCAGTCATCTAATTGCTTTAATATGTCTAGGATAATTTGCACTGCACTTGCAGAAAATATCTATCTATAAATTTGAGCACTGTTTAAGTAAAAGAGAAAAAATTATTAGATCAATCTTTTGGTCAAATCAGAAAAATGCTGGTTAATCCTAAATTTAAAATTTACAAAAAAAGTGCCCCATCTAGACTCTCTCTCTCTCTCTTTCCCTCTCTCTCTCTCTCTCTCTCTCTCTCTCTCTCCCTCTCTCTCTCTCTCTCCTTCCTCCCTTCCTCCCTCCCTTCCTTCCTTCCTTCCTTCCTTCCTTCCTTCCTTCCTTCCTTCCTTCCTTCTTTCCTTTCTTCCTTCCATGTATCATCTTTCTCTTTTTCCCATTTAAAAATAGACATCTTGTTCTGAACATTTCTTGGCACCATGTTTGTTATAAGCCAATCCAGTGACATGGAAACCACCCTAAGTAGAAAGTTTCTGTTCATATGCACAGACTTAGCTTTTTAAATGTAAATTAAAATCAATTTTTATCATTAATTTCTGGAACTTGTTTTTTTTCTTTTTTATTGAGTTTATTGAGGTGACATTGGTTAATAAAATTATACAGGCTTCAGGTATAATTCTACAATATTATCATCTGTATATTATAATATGTGTTTACCTGTGGGATCGGGCCTAACCCATTTAAAAATAGACATCTTGTTCTGAACATTTCTTGCTCTGAACATTTCTTGGCACCATGTTTGTTATAAGCCAATCCAGTGACATGGAAATCACCCTAAGCAGAAAGTTTCTGTTCATATGAGCAGACTTAACTTTTTAAATGTAAAATAAAATTAATTTTTATCATTAATTTCTGGAACTTTTTTCTTTTTTATTGAGTTTATTGAGGTGACATTGGTTAATAAAATTATATAGACTTCAGGTATAATTCTACAATATTATCATCTGTATATTATATTATGTGTTTACCTGTGGGATGGGGCCTAAACCGGCAGTCGGACATCCCTCTCACAATCCGGGACTGCTGGCTCCCAACCACTCGCCTGCCTGCCTGCCTGATTGCCCCTAACTGCTCCTGCCTGCCAGCCTGATCACCCCCTAACCACTCCCCTGCCAGCCTGATCGACGCCTAACTGCTCCCCTGCCAGCCCGATTGTCCCTAACTGCCCTCCCCTGCTGTCCCAGTCACCCCTAACTGACCTCCCTTGCCAGCCTGGTCGCCCCCAACTGCCCTCCTCTGCTGTCCTGGTTCCCCCTACTGCCCCCCGCTGCGTGGGTGTCGTCATCTTTGGGAAGGCGTGAGGGTTAATTAGCATATTCCCTCTTTATTAGATAGGGTAGCAATCTCTTACATCATGAAACAACACCCCAAAATCTCATTCTGCAGGGTAAATCATTTCCCACTTTTTCAACTATTCTGATTACTTGCCTCAGTATTTCCATAAAGTATACTTGTATGACTATATTTGTAATTTAAATTTTGTCATATACTTCATTATAAGTAATTTATGTCCTATATCCACCCTCCATGTTATAAAAGAAAGTTAAATGGCTCTAATGTTAGCACCCTTGTTGCTTGGGTATTCCATCACTTAAATTCATAATCAATCATTT
Organism: Myotis brandtii; assembly: GCF_000412655.1. Lineage (NCBI taxonomy): Eukaryota > Metazoa > Chordata > Mammalia > Chiroptera > Vespertilionidae > Myotis > Myotis brandtii. Next base: position 608,585 of record NW_005369027.1, read on the forward strand.
CCTTTTCTTGTTTGTTTGTTTTTGAATGAATTTAGTAGTAAAGCAAAGTTGAACTGAATTAAAATTGTTGTAAACTTCATATACCTCTGGCAAGAAGAGTTAATGGGAAAAGCATTGAGAAGGGGTATCTGCCTTTGTTGTCGGTTCTCTTAGTCTTTTTTTCCCTTTTTAAAAATTATTTTATTTTTCTATTATGGTTTGCATTTAATACTATTTTGTGTTAGTTTCAGGTGTACAAAGCAGTGGATAGACATTCATGTAGGTTACATGTTCCCTCTGATAATTCAAGTCTCCACCTGGTACCATAGATAGCTATTCCAACATTGTTAACTTTATTCCCTATAGCAGACTTAAGTTTTATAAAATTCTCAGTTGAAAATGCAGCACAACTAAACATTTTCCACTCAATTAATGACCACATTAATATTCTGTCTTCTTTTGTTCAGACATACCTTAACTTTTCTTTACCAGAACTGTTATGTCAGGTAAACTTTCTAGATAAATCAAGTAGTGCTATTTCCAAATTAAGGAACATGGAGTTGTAGTAATATTTTATACCGATTAAAATTTATAAGGGAGCTAGTATTCTGTGAAAAAAAAAACACACATGACGTGATAGAAATAAAATCTCTTTACAGTTCTAATTTGAGTGATCTGTGACATATTTTCCAAAGTCACATCAATGTGTAAATGAAAGCTAAATTTCTTCCAATAATAATTATTCCTAATTTTTATGGGGCTCTTTTGGCAGTCAAGTATGTTCCAAAGCACAGCATGAAGGCAATCCCCTACTAGTCAAAGAAGCTACCATGCAAATAAAGTATTTTGTGAAATAGTTTAAGATATTTTTAAGACATCTGACATTTTTGATATATCTAACTTTGACAATGTTTCAAAAGTCTGTGTCTAACCTTCATCATTCAAGAGATACTTGTGGAAAGTTTCTACCCAATTAGGAAAATTAGGGCATTGGAATGTTTTCGAGATAAACAGATCTGGGTTTGAACCTAATTCCCACAATTAATAAGCTTTCTGACCACGGGCAAGATGTTAACTTCTCTAAGCCTGTTTTGTCATCTGTAAAATGGATATGGTAATATGCCCTTCACTGGGGAGCTGTGATGATTAAAGGAGATAATGTACAGAGAGGGCCTGAAACCTGCTAGCCCTGACCATGTATGCATCTCCTTTCAGCTCATCTATCTCTCTACTAATTGCGGTTGGACAAGAACATTAAGTCTCTCAAAAGGTTTTATGAATTACAACCTTAGAAGCCTAAAGAACTTAGCAAAAGGTCTAACCCTAGAGTCACAAACTCAAATGTTTTTAGGACTCATGCAGGGAATACAAACAGTCTAGATGTAACTCAGTGGTTGGGGTGGGGTGGTGGGTCCTCATCTGTGTGCATGCCCTACCTACAGGCATTACAAATTGTTAAAACAAGAAGAAATCAAAGGTAAAACTTAACTGCCTTAACAAAATAACAGTCTGTTGGCTTACTTTAGTTCATAGGTTACCAGTTTGTGACCTCTGACCCCATTGTGTAATTTTCTATTGTATGAATAGAAAAAAAAAGTTAAACAGGGAGAAGAAGTATACTCAAACCAATCAGTAACAGGGAGACTATTAACCAGGGAAAGGTGTGCTCTTTATGCCACCCTGAATTAAAGTAGTCACAAAGGTCCCCTCCATTGAAATGATGGACCAGACTTTTTATTGATATTGTGCCATATCTTTATCTAAATTCAAGAAAAGCAGAGTCCCTTCTTTATCGAAAAGAAAAGTTCCTACTCATCTATAATATGAGCATAAAGGTAAGTATCTGTTTTTTAATTGACTACAGTGCATTCTTTATTCAGATTTATACTTTAAGTTTTGAATGAAGAATACGTGAGAAAAGAAAGCTCTTGAGTCCAGGGTTAATTTCTGTCTGACTATCCATGTTTATTGGGAACATCCAAATCTGACAAATCTGTAGCAAAGAAACAAATGGACGCAGGCAAACTCTGAGTACGGGTATTTAGCAATATAGCTGACATTCGTTCTTTCTTTTTAACTTGGTGTTTGAGAAGGAGACAGATTTCTTTCTGAATGTGGAAAAGGACAAGGGTTCACGAAACCCCGTGAAGAGGCATGAAGAATAGAAAGAGAGGCCCGTGCCCTTTGGACATGATAGCAAATAGCAAACTTTTAAGTCACTGGCCAGATCACTGATGGAGGGAGCACCAAAAGTTCCTCAAGGCATTGGGCAATATCCAGAGTCGGACTAGACACTCTGAGTTTAAGTTGCCATTGAGATATATGAGTAGACATAGCCAACAGGTATGCAGTTAGGTGTATAGTTAGGAAGTGTAGTTAGGAAGCCTCCACTTACTCTTCTTAGACACCAATATTTATTAGGCAGATAGAAGAGGAGAACCCTACGATGAGTCTTAGAGAAGATGGCCAGGAATAGAGAAGGTTATCCACAATACTCTAAAGTTGTAGAGATAGGGAGAAGAGAAAGTATCAAGAAGGTAGCCCAACAATCAAACACTGAAAAATCAAATAATTGACCCCTAAAATTATCCACTGGTTTAGCTACACAGAGGGCCATTCTTATCGAGTTATTTGGTTGGAATGATGCTCACACTAGCCTCGTGTGAACTGAGGACTGCGTAGGTAGTGTAGTGACCCCATGTGTCTTGTAACCCAAAGCAGAGAGCTAGAGGCTGCCTGGACAAGACTCACTCCCCCATTCCCATCTATTCATTTCTTTCTACTTCACCTCTCAAACATTTCTTGTATTATCTACTTTTCTTGCTCCCCACCCTCCTCAAATTTACTGTCAGTTTTTTAAAGATCCTTGTGTACAGTCTTCGCTTTCAATTCCAGTCATTGTGCCTTCTCTACAATATATTCACCATACTGCCACTGACAAGTTTTTTTCAAATAACAAACTTGATTCCCTTATTATCATTTTCCCATCCCCACACTATATTACCTTCCCTAAAACGTCCTATATAATCTGGTATAAACTCATCATGCATGGTTTGTTGTTATTTATTATTATTATTATTATTATTATTTTACTTCAGATATATCAACCTACTTCAGATAGTCATGCTTCCTTCTGCCACAGGACATGTGCACATGCTGTTCTCTTTAGCCTGGAATGTGTTCCTCCTCCTTCCTCACTGCCACCCTTATACCACTTAGACCTGCTTAACAGATGTTGGTAGATCTCAGCTCAAAAGTAATTCCTTGGGAAAAGTTTCACCAATACTGCTACCCTCCACCCATCCCTAAGACCCTTCTCTACACAAGTCAAGTTTTTCCTTCAGAGCATGATTCTCAGTTTGTAATTACATTCACTGAGGAGATTATTAGACTAGTGATCATTTCTTCTCTTTATAAGAGCAGGGACCTCATCCCTGTTTTCTCATCCTAGGGCCTTGAGTTCCTAGTACCTGATATATGGTAGCCAAACAAATAATTCTTCAGTGAATGAATAAATGCATAAGTGCCTAAATTAGTATGCTTAAGAATGCATCATCCCCAAAGAGAGAAAGGGATTCTTGGGCCCTGAGTTCCTAGTTCCTGATATATGGTAGCCAAACAAATAGTGAATATGGTAGCCTAACTTCAGTGAATGAATAAATGCATAAGTGCATAAATTCGTATGCTTAAGAATGCATCATCCCCAAAGAGAGAAAGGAAAATGGAGCTTAGAGGGAGGAGACAGCAACAGAAATTCAGGACAAGCGAGAAAGAGGAATGAGATTTCCCTTTGAAATTCATTCGCAATATTCCACAAAGGCTTAGAAAGCTGGACTTCAAAGAGAAGTAACACACTTTTCTTCTTGTCTGGTCATCCTACTTAACAAAGCCTGGGGGGAAGAGGCTTTCAAGTTTTACTTTCACTTAAGATATCAAATTGGGAATCACTGAAAAGCTCCTGATTTAGCTTTCAATTAATTTATTTTTAATCAAATAAAATAACTCTTCAAAGGGCCCAAGCTGGCTGCCAAATGCGGGTAAGTATGGCAAATGGAAAAAGTGAGGTAACTCCCTTCAGCACACCTGTGAGCTTTAGTGTCTCCTCCAGAAAGTAATGTAATGATCTCATGCTTTGTTTCCAGAAAAGCCTCGCTGGGGGGCCTGGGGCTGAGTCTGAGAAGCACCGCAGGGGGTCTGTGGTCTTCCGATGTTGGCATCCAAATGACCTCTGGCTAAACAACCCAGCACTCCCGTTCCTCCGTGAAACAGTGCTGCTGGGCAGCTACTTGTAGTAACAAGAAATGACCATGAATTATGAGTTTTGTAGAACATTTAACTAATAGAATTGTGCTATAAAAGTGCATGGCAAGGTGCAGGGAAACAATTTCATAAGTAACAAATATTGATTACGCATCTATCATGTGGGCTGGGAACAGCCAGGGAAATCAAAGACAATGAAAACAAATCTCAAGAAACACAATCTATTTAAGGGGACACACGAAAGAGTCAGAGAATAAAACTGTAGCTTTAAAGTCCATAGGAAGCTAGAGGTAAGTGAATTTCACAGAAGCCACTATACTCAGGATGTTTCATGGAAACAAATTATTACCAAGGAACTTCCTATTTTCTTGGACTATGCATCTTAAGCTGCCTCCCAAAGTTTATGAACTTTAAATCACACAATCCTGTCCCTGGTATAGTGTTTCTAATATAATCATTTGCCTCTGTCTTTGGTTATCCCTCCCATTTCAATAGTTTTATTTTACTATTATGTAATCTGATAACAAAATTACACAGGAATTAGACAGGAGATAGAGTGATCAGGCCATTTGGTTGTTAATTTAAACATAAAATGTCTAAATAAAATATTAGCAAATTAAATCTAACTTTGTAGTAAAAGAATAATACAGCAAGACAATGTAGTTTGCCCCAGTAATAAACCAAGGGTTTATGATTAAGAAATCAAACAATGAAATTCCTTGTCTTAATATATTTCAAAACATTTTAGAAAAAAAATTGATAATAGTTGTATGCCTTTTCTTATTAAAGCAAAGCAAAGCTAAACAACCAACCAAAACCCTTAGTGAATAAATACAACGAATCATTCTTAACAGAAACAGGTCAAATTCCAGAAACTGAAAGCGAATATCCTGCTCAAAACTTAAAATTAAGACAAGCATTCCCACTGTCACTGACGTAAATCAATAATTTATTTAAAGTTCTAGTCAATGTAAATAATCCTAAAAAATAAATTATGGCTGCAAATATTGTAAAGCAAGAAGAAATATATTCTCAGGTGATAAAATTGTCCATCTAGCGAATGCAAGATAATTATCTAATATGCTGAGTATTAAGTAAGACAGCTTCATACAGGATAAATAATATATATTCCTTTCCTATATATCAACTGCCATCAGAGAAAAGTTACAGTGACACAATGTCACTTTCATAATAGCAAATAAAGTTAAAAACTTCTTAGTATGTATACTTATGAAATAGTACAATTATATTTTATATATGCATATATTTGTATGCATATGTCTATATGTATTGCTTTTTACTTAATGTCATACTAGTAAAAGAATAACTGAATGAATGAGAATAAATATATTTTTGGATAGGAATACTCAATATTGTAAAATAAAATGTCAACTCTCACTAAATTTGTTTACTAATTTAATAAATCTAAATTGAACTTATATTGCTTTTCATGTACATATGAAAGACTAGTAAAAATAATTTACAGAAAAAGAAAAATAAAGAATAATATAATGAGTGAGTAATTAAAACACACAGAAAGTTTGCTTTCCAGAGCAATAGAAACAATAATGGTGATGACCCAATTGAATACCACTTGGTAGGAAATTTTTAAAAAATTCAATATATGTAAAAGACTGGCATATGACTGCATAATTTATTTAATTTGAAATAATGAAAACCTAAAAAGTCAAAATGGAAAAGATTACAAAAAGTATTTGTTATATATAATAACCCAGGAAAGATTATTATCCATATGGTATATAGGTTCTAAACATCAATAAGAAACAAGCTATTTAAAAAAAGACAAAATATTTAAACAGATACTTCACATATGAAATACAATGACTGATAAATACATAAAAAGGTGCCCAATCTACCTCTTGATTCATTTAGCAGGAAATGCGACTAAGAAAATTACGTTTTGCTATTAACATTATAATAATTAAAAAGTTTCATATTATCTAGGATTGCTGAGGGTATGAACAACTGGAAAGTTATATGGCAACTTTTCAGAGGGCAATTTAGCCTCATCTGTAAAAATTTAAAATTTGTTAAACTGGCACAATTCAGTTTAATGTAGTCTGTCTTCCAGAAATGCTTGCATATGTGAATGAGCATAGAGCCACAGGAGGGTCAGTTCAACTGCATTTTTAACACTAAAATGAATCTAAATATATATCAATGGATAATAAATCATATTATGTAATACTATGATTCTGTAAAAAAGGAAAAAACTCTGTTGTCAAAATATCCCAAATATATAATTTTAAGTAAAAAATATTTCAGGATGTATATAAAGTATGTTCCTATTTAAATAAAATTATGTTACGTACAGGTATAAATGCTAAGTATGAAGTCTACAGTGATAAACCCCAACTGTTAACATGAGTTGTATATGGGATAGGAAGTTAGATTACTGTTGCCATGGAAGAAGCATGTCTTTTTAACTGTATGTTTCTATACTGGCTGAAGTTTTTCCAAGTAACTTTTTTTTAAAATATATTTTATTGATTTTTTACAGAGAGGAAGGGAGAGAGAGAGAGAGTTAGAAACATCGATGAGAGAGAAACATCGATCAGCTGCCTCCTGCACATCTCCTACTGGGGATGTGCCTGGTAGTACTATGATTCTGTAAAAAAGGAAAAAACTCTGCTGTCAAAATATCCCAAATATATAATTTTAAGTAAAAAATATTTCAGGATGTATATAAAGTATGTTCCTATTTAAATAAAATTATGTTATGTATAGGTATAAATGCTAAGTATGAAGTCTACAGTGATAAACCCCAACTGTTAACATGAGTTGTATATGGGACAGGAAGTTAGATTACTGTTGCCATGAAGAAAAGCATCTCTTTTTAACTGTATGTTTCTATACTGGCTGAAATTTTTTCAAGTAACTTTTTTTCACTATATAGTTATCTAATTTATAAATCAGTGATTAATGAAATGGTTCTATATACAGCATATGCTAGTATTGACTTGGAAACATGCCAATGACAAATAAGAAAGAATGTATATTATGATCCTATTTATTATAGCAGTGATACTATGATTCTGTAAAAAAGGAAAAAACTCTGTTGTCAAAATATCCCAAATATATAATTTTAAGTAAAAAATATTTCAGGATGTATATAAAGTATGTTCCTATTTAAATAAAATTATGTTACGTACAGGTATAAATGCTAAGTATGAAGTCTACAGTGATAAACCCCAACTGTTAACATGAGTTGTATATGGGACAGGAAGTTAGATTACTGTTGCCATGAAGAAAAGCATCTCTTTTTAACTGTATGTTTCTATACTGGCTGAAATTTTTTCAAGTAACTTTTTTTCACTATATAGTTATCTAATTTATAAATCAGTGATTAATGAAATGGTTCTATATACAGCATATGCTAGTATTGACTTGGAAACATGCCAATGACAAATAAGAAAGAATGTATATTATGATCCTATTTATTATAGCAGTGAGTGTGTGTGTATGTGTGTGTGTGTGAAAGTGTGATATTTAAAATATTGTTCACCAAAATGGTGATTGTGCTTATCTTTGAGAAGACTCAAAATAATTTCAACTCTCCTTTTTCATACTTTTAAAAATCTATGGATTGAACTAGTATAATGAATCTCTTTTCTAACCAAAAAACAAATAAACAAAACAGCAAAGTAATTTTCCCTTTGAAGCGAATAAAAAACTTTCTGTAGCTATATTTGTACTTCATACCAATCATGAGTGTCACTTAACCATGACACTGCAAATTCTGAGAATCTAGAAGCACTTAAAATGGGGTATGTAATAATTAAGTGATGAAAGGTCAAAGACAGTTTCTGTTGTTTCATATGCTGCACATTTAAAATAATTCAAAACAAAAGATCCAGGCATTGGTTTTACCTCATGTTTACTTGACATAATGACAAATATCAACTGCATCAAAGCCTATTGCCAATCAGACCACACAAAACTGACCTTAATAACAAATAAAATCATATTTGTTTGAAATTCAAAATGTATCCATGCATAGTGTAGTCTGTGTGTGTGGTGTCTGTGTCAGTGTATCTATCTGCAGCAGGCCCAAGGTGATGATTTTTATCATTACGAGATTATAATATAGTCCCACATTTCTTCTTTTTTCTTTTCTTACCTTGCCCTCCAACTCTATTCCAATTGACATCTGAACTTGTTCCACTCCAATGAATCATTAAAGCTGAAAATATCCATTTGCTAAGTAGACATATGCCCATGTTGTTCTGAAAACAACAGGCCTCAGTGAGCTGTGTCAGTGTGTGCCTTCATAAAAGAAAGAAATGAGGTGAACACACACACAAGACTTAAAACATAGATTTGGCTGTTAGAATGGTTCTTCTAATGAATTATCTAAAGTATGTGTTCTAATGCTTAAATTGAGGACTGCAATATATACTATCCTAAGAGTCCCATTTCACCAAAAACTTTTCTCATCTTTTATTCTGAAACAATATACAGCCATAGGAATAGACATACAGCACACTGATATGCAATGTAAATTACCATGGTAAAGCCATCAAGACAGTTTCCTCAAGGTCCCTCTCTAAATTAAGCTATTATTCACCTAGAATCACCACCCAAAGGAAAAAAAGGAGGTTCCTCCTGCCAAGTAAATGTAACATAACAGCATAAAATAAAATGTATTTAACTATCAAAGAGACAAAACAAATCTCAACTATAAATTAAAGATGAGATCAAGCATAGTTTTCTGAACTGGTGATCTACTTTGTTGTCTGCTGAGGGTCAGGCATAAATATGAAGCATGCAGCTTCAGTAAGCCCTTATTAGCAGGACCAGTGCGTAAAGGGCATAAGTCAAAAAAATTCTATAATTGGCCTTCATTATCATTAAAATTGACGTCAAAATTCAAAGCAATTTTATGATCAGCGACCTGACCTCTCAAGTGGCAGAAAGAGAACTGATTTTCTCAGAGACGGAATATGCTACGGCCAATATAAAGTTTTCAGTCAGCTTAATTCTGAACCAACATTTTTTGTATATATTACTCTGTTCAATTGCTAGTGTGGAAAAAGAAGTTGTCATACACTGCAAAGTTAATTAAGTCATATTGTATAAACTTTTCAGATATGGATGAGCCAGCCAAGGCCACCTGACTCCCTAGTTCAGGGGTCCTCAAACTACGGCCCGCGGGCCACATGTGGCCCACCGAAAACATTTATCCGGCCCGCCGGGTGTTTTTGCCGCCGCTGCCTGTCCTGCTTAGCAGCCGACTCGACCCGGGCCTGCAGTGCGCATGTGTGGAATGTCTGAGGGACAGTGAACTGGCCCCCTGTTTAAAAAGTTTGAGGACCTCTGCAGTTCATCAAAATACCCACACCCAGATACATTCCTTACTTCCATTAAAAAAAAAAAGGGGGGCTTAGTGACAGTTAACAATTAATTGTCTGACAGCATTTGTTTGGGGAGATATCAGATTAGCAACTAGCACAATTATTTTTTTTTCCTTACAGTCATCTGTTTATGATTAAACTAGAGGCCTGGTGGGGTTCCTTGGCCTGGCCGGCGATCGGGCTGATTGGGGGGAGAAGGGTGGCCAGCCTGGGGCAGGGACCAAGGGAGTTTGGCCGGCCTCAGGAGGTTGGCTGTGGGAGCGCACTGACCACCAGGGGGCAGCTCCTGTGTTGAGCGTCTGCCCCCTGGTGGTCAGTACACATCATAGCAACCGCTTGACCTGTCAGTCCTTTGGTGGTTCCGTCACTTAGGCTTTTATATAGAGAGAGTCTAACGTTGAGGAAAATAGGTAAACAAGTTTTAAAATTATTAGAATTATAATCCTGGAGAAAAACTCTTATTCCTCAGCATTAATGGCCCATAGTAAGACAAATTGAAAGAACACAATGTGTGTGTGAATGTGGGTACATGTGTATGGAGAAGCAGGAGTGGGGTAAGCATGGTAGTGTATGTGTGTATGAAAGCCATGGCAAAATATGCAAATCAGTACACAATTATTAAATTCTATGATTTCTATGTTACCCTCATCATTTGGTTCTCCAAATCTTGTGAGGGCTCCTTGGATGGGTTCTGGATTTAAATTACATGATATGCTAGTATAGTGGAGTGTAGCTAAGCAATGTGATATAGGTGGCAAAGAAAATCAAAGATTCGGGCCCCTTAAGTTTGGCGATGATAGAAGTTATGTCTCTGGCACTTCCACAGCATACTGAAATGCTGGGTCCATATGGTGAGTAACGGCTGTAATTAGAAAAGATGATAGCCATGGTTAGGTGGCTTAGTTGGTTGGCGCATCGTCTAGGCACTAAAAAGGTTGTAGGTTTGATAGCCAGTCAGGGCACATATGGGAGGCAACCAATCCATGCGTCTCTTTTACATTGATGCCTCCCTCTCTCTCTCCCTTCCTCTCTCTCTAAAAGCAATAAACATCCTCCTCAGGTGAAGGTTTAAAAAAATATGATGATGTTGAGACACTTGCCATGTAATCTTGGAATGTTTCTCAATATTATTAATTGTTGCATTAGCTCTAGAGGGGAAGATGGAGACAAAGAAAGAGACTTTATTTCACTAACCTTCCTTCATTAGAGGAAGGTTACCAATGCATTAATTCTATCTGCAGAAGTCTAAATTGTTATGTTCTTGAGGACAGAAACCGCCCTACCCCTCTTTGTGGTTCTAAGACTTTGCAACCAGTGGTGTGCTCAAAGGCCTCTGGAAAACTGAATGAAGTCAACCTTGCAAATAAAATATTTTTTACATTGTCTTCTCTACAATGTTTATAAGTAACCTGTTTACAGAGGACTACAGACAATAACAAATTCCACAAATATTTATTATGTATTAGGTCTATTGTAGACACTCAAGGAAAAACAGAAGAGAGGGGAAAAATCCTTCCAAAGCTTCAAGAAATGAAACATTTAGATGTAAATACACAAAGCAAGATATTAAATGAGTAAAACACGGATTCCTGATGAGCTTCAGAGTAAGGAAATAATGCAATGAAGCATTACAAAAATAGTTGGATTATTTTTTAAAATCTTAAAGAAAGAGGCCCAGCTGGTGTGGCTCAGCAGTTGAGCATAGAACCGTGAACCAAGAAGTCACCATGTCAGGTCACATGACCTGGTTGCAGGCTCAATTCCAGGTGGGGGGGGCGTGCAGGAGACAGCCAATTGATGATGTTTCTTTCTCATCAATGTTTCTCTCTCTCTCACTCTCTCTCTTAAAATCAATAATTATTTTTTTAAATCTTGAAGAAAGATAGTTTCTATATATCAAATGAATTGTTTTTTAAACTATGACTATGACTATTTTGTTAAAAGATATGTGTTAATAGGAAACACATATTTTTGTTTGTTTGTTTTTTGGTTTTTTTATCCTCACCTGAGGATATTTTTTTCCACTGATTTGTAGGGAAAGTGGAAGAGAGAGGGAAAAACAGAGAGAAACATCAATATGAGAGAAACATATGGGTTGGTTGACTCGTGCATGAGCCCTGACCAGGCTTCAGGCCTGAGGAGGAGCCTGCAACCAAGATATGTGCCCTTCACTGGAATCAAACCCAGGACTCTTTGGTCCACAGGCCAACGCTCTATCCACTGAGCCAAACCTGCTAGGGTGAAATATATGTTTTAATAAACCCCAGTATTGAAAATTTCTGGGTAAAATAAAAATTATATTTAATAAATAGTAAACTGTATAATGAAACCCAGTTAAATGTTATGTTATTCCATTCCTATCTTTACAACTGTATCTCCTATATATTTAGTTATTTGCATTCTGATCTCAAGAAATGTAAAACTTGAATCAAATTCAAGAAAGCAGGGCTGCACCAGAGGTAGTTCGATGTACCACTGCTATATAGCTCCACATGGCTGCACGAGCCGGGGCTGGATTCTGGCCTGCACTGCTCCAAGGTCTGGAATCCCAGCTGCAGGAGTAGGAGAGCATTTTGCATTTTCTAGTCTGGACCTTGACCCTGCTTCAGGAAGGTGGCTGGCTTGCACTGCACCTGGAGCCATTCAAATGCTGTCAGGCTCAGCCTCCAAGAAAGAAGTCCCACAGTATCTGGCTTGCTCTGTATGCAGCTTGGTTCCAAAAGTCAGCAGACAGGCCTGGGTCTTGTGGGCAGAGGGTGGGCTTTCTCCCCTCTGAGATGGCAACCTTAATGAGTGCCTCACTCTTGGGACAGAAAGGAGCATACACAGTACCCTGAATGCTTAGTAGCCAGAAACAGAGAATCTATATATATAAAAGCCTAAGCAACCATCCGGTAGCTATGACACACACTGACGACCAGGGGGAAGACACTCAACGCAGGAGCAGAAACCACTGGCATGGAAACATGGAACAGACTGATGAATCTCAGAGGGAAGGGGGGAGGGCGGGAAGAGATTAACCAAAGATCTTATATGCATACTAGAGGCCCCGGGCACCCGTAGGGTCCCTCAGCCTGGCCTGCAGGGATCGGGCCGAAACCAGCTCTCCAACCTCCCTGAGGGGTCCTGGATTGCGAGAGGGCGCAGGCCAGGCGGAAGGATCCCACTGGTGCACCAATCCGGGCACTGGGCCGCTAGTGTCAAATAAAAGCCCAGTCCATTTCTCACTGCCACAGTTGAGTCCCACTTCACCTTCAGCCTCTGACTACTGTCGAATCCACCTGCCTGGGGCTGCCAGGCTTTGGAAAGAATATCTCTCTCTCCTGTTGGTTAATTAACACTAATGGGCAGCTGTCCTCCCTGCATAAAGCCACAGCCATCTCTGGAATTAATGGAGGGCTAATTACACTGTTTGTTCAGGCGCAGTGTGTGTCTCTTCCCTCCAGCAGCCTATCTTTTGGACCCTCATTGCTCATTATCAACTCCACCAGTGGAGGAACAAGACAAGACTGTCAGCTGTGCCACTTCAGACATTTCCAAGAAAAAGCTTAAATCTAAGAAATGCCACTCCAGGCTTCCTCTGCAGGGTTTTTAGCTAGGCAAAATCCCTCTTATAATCTTCGTTCATAATTCCTCCCTCAACGCTGAATTATATTAAGAACTGGAAATCTTTTCTGCAAATGGCTTGCTTTTAAATTTGCTTTTCAGACATCTCTAAGGATCACTGGCAACTCAAGTGCAATTCCTTAAATCCTCTCTCCCGGCACTTTCTACTCAACCTATTCATTTTAGTTGGATGCATTTTCCCTCTCTTTCTCCAGCAATGGACTACAAACTCTATTGCTCTTTCTTTTCCCATAAGTAAACTAATGCCAGTTCCTACTATTTTTCCTTCATTTATCTTCCACACCTAGTCTTTTTCAAAGCCCACCCTATCATTTCCCCCTTTTTCAAACTAAACTCCTCGCTCTCCACATAATCATTATGCTGCCACAATCACAGCCTGTCCTTTCTGGAATCTCCGGGCACCACAGTTGAGCTGCCTTTATTGATTTCTGAACTCTGAACTATCGTTTTTTGTTCTTTTTTTCTGACTCCTTATTTTCTTCACGCAATTGCTTTCCCCTCTCACCTATTCTCCCATCCTGCAGACTTTACGTTTCCCTCCCACTTTTCCTCCTTCTGCTCTGTTCACTTTCTCTATGTGAGACATAACATATAAGCAATATGGATTCTTTTGTCTTTGTGTTTTTAAAAATATCATACGTATCTTCTTTCTCTTTGGGTTAGTAACTAATTTCCTTTTGTTTTGCTAATAGAATCTGTAAGCCAGGGGCTACTGCGACATCTATATTTCATGAATTGAATAGAATATATTGTCATAATCCCGTAATTGTGGAAACCCTATTTGGGGAGCTATGAAGTCCTGAGGGACAAGACACAAATGCTGTGGTAGATTAGTCCATACAGTAAGGAATTAATCATAATTGTTTATCCAGTTAAATATTGTGAGTTATAGTGAGTGTTTAGCTTTTTTTGAAAATTTCTTTCATTCTTTCAAAATTTGCAGCCTGGTGACATTGGCCATTTTAAAATTGGCTCAGTAAAATCCTCAGATTTACCTTTACTCTGTTAATAGGTATAGACGAAATGGAGTTTGCTCTATGAAAATATCAAGCATCATAATTTGAAAAAAAGAAATGGCAGTACAGCTATTGGGATGCATATACTGAATTCTCTCTGCTATTATCTTGCATTTTACTTATAATATCTGCCATACAGGTGACTAACCTCAGAGGTCTCATTAGCATTCTAAAGTAGTGTCTGTCTTCAAATATGTCAGGCTAGTGGTAACACATCTTATCTCTTAAAATAGTACTTAATAATATAAACTTAAATCTTTCTAACTGTCTACTCTTTAAAAATCTTCCTCAAAAAATATTTGAAGCATCTATTTAAAAGTGCTGTGCATATACTCTATTTTGGGAGTTCATAAGTTTAAAAAGATATAATGTGGAAGAAGAATCATTCTAATATTAAGTGTTACTTTATGATTAAATAAATATGCATGTGAAAGCAAAAACGGCCCTAATTAATTTACCAAGTCAAATTTTCTACTTATATATATCACTTTTTAAAATAAATCTTTGTTGTTGAAAGTATCACATATGTCCCCTCTGTTCCCCCATTGCCCTCTCCCACCCCCTCCCTGCCAAGCCTTTACCTATGTCACTTTTAATTCATCACTATAATCATGCAAAATTGCTGGGTAATTCAAAGAAAGAATTCTTTTCTACAATGTCTATCATACTATGAATGAACT
>NW_005369027.1:623829-643893 GCF_000412655.1 Myotis brandtii
TAACAAAGAAACAGAATTTCCGGAGGATGAGGCCCAGAAATCAGGAGATTTTGAAAATTCCCAGGTGATTCTAATGTGCAGCCAAGGTTGAGAACCACTGTTCTAGTGCATACTGTGGGTTCTAGCCAGATCCCCTCTTCAGAATGGATGCACCCATTTCCCAGCTGCTGGGAAATCCTGCTTTTGAGTCTCACTATAAACTGCCCTGGGCTGTAGGAAACTACCTTCCCGAGGTAATGCCCCTTCTCAGGATGCACTCATAATAGCAGCCTGAACCAGCGAGAGAGGTTCAACCCCCTGGCCTCAATTTGTGACAATTCTCACAAATCCTCTGAGTTCCAGAATCCCCAAAAGACCAGGGGAGATCTCAGTCGCAACCACATTGTAAGCCAGCTCCTCCCTCTACCAGTGATGGCAAACCTATGGCACGCGTGTCAGAGGTGACACGCGAACTCATTTTTTTGGTTGATTTTTCTTTGTTAAATGGCATTTAAATATATAAAATAAATATCAAAAATATAAATCTTTGTTTTACTATGGTTGCAAATATCAAAAAATTTCTATATGTGACACGGCACCAGAGTTAAGTTAGGGTTTTTCA
Organism: Myotis brandtii; assembly: GCF_000412655.1. Taxonomy (NCBI): domain Eukaryota; kingdom Metazoa; phylum Chordata; class Mammalia; order Chiroptera; family Vespertilionidae; genus Myotis; species Myotis brandtii. The sequence goes on from NW_005369027.1 coordinate 624,431, forward strand.
AAATGCTGACACGCTGAGCTCAAAAGGTTCGCCATCACTGTGCCTGCCTTCGTCCCTTTCTTACATGTTTATCTTCTAAAATCACACCCAGGAAGCTTTCTGCATGCAATGTTCTATATCACAGCCTGCTTCCTGAGGACCTATTTTAAGAAAACCAAAATACCTAGAAAATAAAATACTTTTTCTGTCTACCTTGTTGTTGAGCTTGGCCCTGTGCCAATGAGATTAGACATAATTCACCAGGAAAGGATTTTTCTTCTTCATTCATAGTCAGGATTCACTAGGATACATTCCTTTGACATTCTCCACTTTTGTCTTTCTCTTACCCTGGATATAGACAAGATGCCTGGAGGGCAGCAGCATCAAAGCTAACATAGGAAGCATCCAAAAGAAGTCAGACCATTGAAAACATAACTGAGCAAGTGAACTTATGCCAGCAATCATCAGCCCCTAAATGTGTGGATAAGGGGAGAAATAAAAAACACAAAAACAATTCTTCGTTAAGTTGATGGTTACTTGCAGCCAAATGCAATTCCTAAATGATGAAATGAAGGGATCACTCTATCTACAAATATATGTACGTGTGTAGTTGAGTGTTATTTATAACAACAAAGTAGAAGAGTTTTGTAAATGCTAACCTGTAGCCTATCCTTAGGAAGGAAAATTGTAGTCATTAAAATAATTCCTCTGAAGACTGGTTTGATGTTGTTGAGAAGAACTCTCGATGTCTTATTACATTTAAAGGTATACGTCCCATTTCACAAATACACACTTATATGTTTGATGTAGCATCCTGGGAAGCTGCTTTATAGAAAAAAAAAGTTTGCTTGCTCTGGCATGTTATATTTTTAAAAGGTGGCCACATTAATATAATATATATATCTTATTTCACATGCTCTTCCAAAAACGAGTCGAACATTTTTCCACTGAGGAGTGGCGAGGTCTATGTTCTTTCCCCTACAGAGGTTCTCAACCTGTGGGTCGCGACCCCTTTGGCAGTCAAGCGACCCTTTCATAGGGGTCACCTAAGACCATCCTGCATATCAGAGATTTACATTATGATTCATAACAGTAGCAACATTACAGTTATGAAGTAGCAACGAAAATAATTTTATGGTTGGGTCACAACATGAGGAACTGTATTGAAAGGGCCAGAAGGTTGAGAACCACTGCCCTAGAACCTGAGCAAGGGCTTATGACTGCTCCTGACCCACAGAAAACAAGAGATGATAAATGATTGCTGTTGTTTAAAGTCACTACATTTTGAAAAGACTTGTTATGCACCATTAGATAACAGCAGAACCTGTAGATTTGCTTAATTATTACCTGGTATCTCAAAGTACAGTCTTTTTTTTTTTACTTGAAAATTGCAGGAAAGTTTATAGATTTACTTAAAATATATTTAATATGGGGCCATTACTTTTTAAAATTGTGATGAAAAATGAGAAAAAAATATCTTAAGATTAGTTAGTTAAGTGGTGGAATCCTGGACCCTCACACTAGAATTATGAATGAGTATTAGCAGTTAAAACTGTATTTATCAAAATAGTAATGGTCAGCATTATTGTCTCTTTGTGAAAAGTACATCAAAATGTGTGCCACACATTATTTCTTCCAGCCAGCGGGCTTCCCATTCCTTGTAGAGACTTGGTACACAAAAGGAAACTATAGAAGGTTACATTTGAGCGGATGAGGAAAACTATAAAAATGCCGATTCTAGGCTAAGGTTTGAAAATACAGAACTTACTTGAGCCTGTTCCCACCTTCTGTGACAAAGCACACTGGTAGGTAAATGGGCAGCAGATATCTCAAACTTGAACGTAGTGATATGTAGATAAAATGCCACAAAGGTCAAGAAAGCAACTTACTTCTAGATGTTCTTTTGGGTCAGGCTCATCTATCTCCTAACTTCCCTTGTGTAATTTACTCCAATACTGCGAGATAAAGGTAACAAATTCTAATTTCCTTCAAAAAAGTCTCCAATAACAATGACAATATTTATTTGAAACACATACACATACACCCCTGAAATCAAACCTTACACTCCCTCCACCTAAAAAAATATGACTAGGGCATTTAAGCAATACCGAATCTATTCGTAGAAAATCAGCAGGTCAGGTAGAAAATGACTCACCCTACACAACGGTTGTGCAGAATGTTGCAGAGTCTGAATTGCTGCCAAGATATTTGGCTTTGGCATATCTCCACTCTTCAATTTGCTACAATGCACTTAACCTACCACTGTTATTCAGTGTGCTATCACTGTAATACAAGCGTCTGTGTATTCACCTGAGCTCAACTATTCCCTTGGCTAGGAACATTTCCAAATGGGTGATAAATATAAATGCCTACCATTTTCCAAAGTACATATAATAAACATTTCTGAAATACTGTGAAAGCCTACAGTTAACAGTAAGCTTTTGTGTGCGTGGATTAGAGGATAAGGGGGCAAGAAGCACTTTATTAGCACACTCTTAAGTATTTATCGTTTCTGCAGTGACATCCTTGCCAGTTTCTTCAATAACATGAAAAAGTCAATAGTCAATATTTCAGATGGTGATGGCCTTCTTTTAGAATCCCAGGGACATACCCAGGTGAGTTCTAGTGATTATTCATGAAATAACCTGTGCCTATACCCAACTCATTAAGCAGACTACTGAAAGGCCTTTTAAAACCTTACATATAAAGGGAAGCTTAGGTAGATAGGTGATAGATAGATAGATAGACAGACATACAGACATTAGGTGATAACAAAGATCAAATAATAACAAAACTAAACCACAGGTGTTCCCGTTAGCTAAAGAAGAATAACAAATCATCCCAAAATTTTGGTGAGTAAATACAATTTAATTATATAATTTATAAGATAAACTTTTAAACGCTACCAATAGGAATTGAGAAGCCACCTTATCCTCATACTTAAATGAAATTTTATTTCCAAGTAGAAAATATTTTCTCTCTTAATTCTATGTTGACCTGCTACTCTCAGACATGAAGATTGCAACTTTGCTCCTCTGGGTAATCAATGGCCTTGTTCATGACCTGGAGCCGGACATTAATATCTTACAAGTCCTCATTCCTTAAATGAATCTAAATTTTGTCAGCACTTGGTTTGGAACTTGAAATTTTTGTAATCATACCTATCTTTGCATTATAAGTTCTAAATGGAAGACCATTTATGGGTATCTTCTTATTTATAGTAGAGTTGATACATTACAAAACCATGTAGATGGAATAAGTATCTGGTCTAAACCATTTCTTTATGTAACTATTTGAGAATTTCCCATGGTCCCCTGCTCTTTTTTCCATTAATTTTTTTTTATTTTTAGAGAGAGTGGAAGAGATGAGGAAAGAGAAAGAGAGAGAGAGAGAGAGAGAGAGAGGATTTTTTTTATTTTTAGAGAGAGTGAAAGAGATGAGGAAAGAGAGAGAGAGAGAGAGAGAGAGAGAGAGAGAGAAAGGAATAAAGAAACTTTGAGAGATACACATCAATAGGTTGCCTTCTGCATACACCCTGACCTGGCCAGGAATCAACCTGCAACCCAGGTATTTACCCTTGACCCAGAATTGAACTCACAACCCTTCAGTCCATGGGCAGACACTCTAATCACTGAGCCAAACCAGCCAGGGCCTATGCTTTTTTTATCTCTTCTAACACATAAAATAGTCTAATAAGTACTTTATCCTAAAGTTTCTTTGCTGTGAATCAATATTTATTTATTTCATCAATAATTACAAATTGCAGGTTGCCAACTGTCCTCACAAAATCAAAACTGACCACTGTAAAAAATGATATATATCCCATTGCCTTCTTTCCACATTGGTTATATCCACTATTTCTATTTCCAAATATTTCTTTTATCCCCAAATCATGATACATTCAATTTATACCTTGCATAAATTGTATACAAAGAAGAAAGTAGACGATGTATATCATCCCTAGTAGATTATATTTTAAACTGCTCCACAAAAAGAAAATGACAAAATTATGGTTAGTTCACACAATATAATACTATAAATTATCTAACATTTTACTTGAAATCTTTCTTGAGATAATTGTAAATTGATATGCAGCTGTAAGAAATAATATACACAGACCTCATATACTTTGCCAACTTCCCTCCTACCAGGATGTTCCCAAGGATATAATCAAATAATCTTATTTATATTTCCCTAGTTTTACATGAACTCTTTGTGTGTAGGAGTGGGTAGGTGTGTATTAAGTTCTACAATTTTATTACCTGTGTAAGTTCATACGTTCACCACCACAATCAAAAGATTGAACAGTCACAACAGTACAAGATCTTTCCAGTTGCTTTTTATAAGAATACATACTCCCCTCTTGTCTCTACACTCCACAAAACAACTGTATGTTCTCCATTTCTAAATTTTATTATTTCAAAATGGTATATCAGTGTGTTGGGATTGTTTTGTGTTTTTTTTGTGTTTTTTTTTTTCTTTGCACAGCATAATTCCCTGGAGATTCATCCAATTTGTTATGTATATTCATACTTCATCTATTACTGAGTAGTATTCTATAACATGGTTGTACTTTAATGCAAATATTTTCTACCATTCTGTACCTTGTGTCTTTAATCTTTTCACATGGGCTTTCACAGAGTAATTTTTTTTAATTTTGTTAGGTCCAATTTATCAATTTTCCCAATTTGATTCATGATGAGTGGCATCAACTCTAAGAACACTTTGCGTAGCCTCAGATCTGAAAGATTTTCTACTATTTTTTCTCAGTTTTATTTACACTTAACTGTGATTCATGTTGAATTTGGTGTTTTTTTTTATGGTGTGAGAATTACTTTGAGGTTCTTTTTTTTGCCAATGGATGTCAAATTGCTACAGCACCATTTGTTGAAAAGGCTTATTATTCTCCTCCATTGAATTGGTTTTGCACCTCGTCAAAAAACAGCTGAGCATAACTTCATTAGCTATCAGGGAAACTGAATCAAAACTAAAATGAGATACCACCTCACACCTGTTAGACAAAGCACACTGGTAGGTAAATGGGCAGCAGATATCTCAAACTTGAACGTAGTGATATGTAGATAAAATGCCACAAAGGTCAAGAAAGCAACTTACTTCTAGATGTTCTTTTGGGTCAGGCTCATCTATCTCCTAACTTCCCTTGTGTAATTTACTCCAATACTGCGAGATAAAGGTAACAAATTCTAATTTCCTTCAAAAAAGTCTCCAATAACAATGACAATATTTATTTGAAACACATACACATACACCCCTGAAATCAAACCTTACACTCCCTCCACCTAAAAAAATTGTGGGGGAAATGGAAACCTTGTTCACTGCTGGTGGGAATGTAAACTGCTACAGCCACTATGGAAAACAGCAAGGAGGCTCCTCAAAAAGTTAAGAATAGAATGACCATATGACCCAGCAACCTCGTCTTCCAAGTATCTAAGCCAAAATTGGAAAACATTTATTTGTAAAGATATATGACGCCTATGTTCACTGCAGCATTATTTACAGTGGCTGAGACATGAAAACAAAAACTCATAGACACAGACAAGAGTATGGTGGTTACCAAGGAAAGAAGCTCGGGGGAAGATGAAGCAGATAAACGGGTCAAATAGTGGTGGCAAGGAGATTTGACTTTGTGTGGTAAATGCGAAGTGCAAGTTACAGATAATGTATCATAGGCTTGTACACTTGAAACCCATATCATTTTATTAACCAATGTCACTTGGCATAAATTTAAGAACATTCTTTTTAAAATTCAGCTGAGCGTTTTTGCCAAGGAAAGAAGCTCGGGGGAAGATGAAGCAGATAAACGGGTCAAATAGTGGTGGCAAGGAGATTTGACTTTGTGTGGTAAATGCGAAGTGCAAGTTACAGATAATGTATCATAGGCTTGTACACTTGAAACCCATATCATTTTATTAACCAGTGTCACTTGGCATAAATTTAATAAGAACATTCTTTTTAAAATTCAGCTGAGCGTTTTTGTGTGGGTCTCTTTCTGCATCCTATATTCTGTTCCATTGATCTGTGTATCCTTCTCTCTGCCTATGCTACACTGTCTTGATGGTTATAGTTATATGGTAAAAACTTAGTATCAGGTAGAGTAATTCCTCCCACTTTATTCTCCTTTGCTTAGAGTATTTTAGCTATGTTAAGGTTTGTGCCTTTCCATATTCAATTAGAGTAAGCGTATATGTGTCTATAAAAACTTGCTAAAGAATTGCATTAAACCTAGGATTCCATATGGGAACTATAAATCAAAATTGGAGAAGGGAACAGAAATGTTTTAGCTTAACAGAGCACATACAGATAATGTTATGGCATTAGAAGAAAACTAATAAACTAATTCAGGATGAAAGTAATTGACATGGGATAAAAGGACATCTATTTAAACCATACATGAATGTGTCTGTGTATGTATGCCAAAGCACAATTGATGAGACAGTGACAAACAAACAATAGTTAAATTTAAATATATAGCCATCACAGAGTGTTGTTGGAATAAAACCTGTCACTCGCATACAGCAATAAAAGCCTTGGCTTTTTTAAATATAAAAGTACTGACTTTATTGACTTTTTGAAGGGGATATGGAGGTAGGAGGTTATCAATAACTATATGCATCCATGGAAATACATGCATCTTGGGTTAGTAGTCTGTTAAAGCTAACTACTATTTCTTAAGTGTATGAAGCAATATCATTTATAAAAACATTCTTTTTAAGGTATCATTGATATACAAAAAATGCACATATTTAATGTATATAATTTGATGTGTTTAGATATATGCATACACCTATGAAACCATCACCACAATCAAAGTAAGAGACATACCCATCACCTGCAAAGTTTTTTCGATGATACCCTTTTTTGTGTTCATGGTAAAGACATTTCGCATGAGATCTCCCCTCTTGACAAATTAAGTGCACAACACAGTTTTGTGACTATAGATACTGAGTTGCACAGCAGCTCTTTAGAATTAATTCATCTTCCATATCTGGGAGGGAGAAATGGAGAGTTCTTACTCAGCTAATATAAAGCCATCTACTTTTAAAGGTAAAGGGAGAGAAGAAAACGTGTGACGTAAACTGCCAGGCTAAAGGAGGAAGGGATGTGGCTTTCCTAGGGAGACAGCCACGGGAACACAGGCATCTCAGAGTAGTGACCTGAGCTGCAATCACTGGGTTCCTATTGGCACAAGACGTCCTTGACAAGCCTTGCTCAGATGCAAAGGCACTAACAAGAGAAGAGCTTTTAAATCCCATGGTAACTAATCAGAAAGAATTTGTGATTGGAACAGTAAAATCCCTGAGCAGAGTTACCTTGGTACTTCAGAGTTTACAGAAATATGAAAATGGTGAATTCCAAAAAGTTCAGCAAAAAAGTAGGCATAATGTCATGGTCTCATATTCTATCAAAGATGACAGTCTGAGAGGGTTTGAAGGCCTTCAAAAAGTCATATGATCATAAGCAGGAAAATGATATGGCTATGCTTCCAACTCCATAAGAAGTTTACACATAAAATGGACAAAATTGAGATAGAAATAAGTGTCAAGGATAGGACCTCACACATAGATGTGCTCAATTAACATTTTAGTAAAATACTCAATAGATCGTCTAAAACCAAATATGAACATGCAAAAGTTGTAGATACTATTAGCCAAGCGAGTCAAAGTATACATGATCTATTCACCTAATAATTCAGTCCAGAAATATGTATTGAACATTTGTCATGTATCAGGCACTTTCTGCTTTCAGGATATCACAGTCCAGAGTAATAAACTGATTTGCAAACAAGCAAATAAATTTTCAAATAAATCAAAATACAGGAAAGTAAGTACAGTTAACTGTTTAAAGTGCTTTGAGAACAGGCAGGATGGAGGTCTTAACTGAGGTTGAGTAAAGGAAAACTATAAATGGCTTCATCTTGTCATTAACATTTGAATAATTTTGAAGAGTAGCTGAAATATACAGGATTATAAAAAGAACTCTATGTCAGCTAAAAAAAAAATTAGAAGAGTATATGCTGTTTAACAACCAATGGTGAAATGTTAAGGAGCCCAAAGAAATGGCAAACAGATAAACTATATGATCTAGAGATCAAAATTGCACCCTCCCTGGCCAGTTTCAAAGACAGGAGCAACTTATAAAAATCTGGGACAGCAAATACTACAAAGGTTGAAAAAGTTTTACCTTTGCTGTGATTCGTCCTTGTCCCCTAAAATCCCATATTTCCATCCCAGTCATGCTGCTTTTATCTTAGCAATTCTCAGCCAGTGGTTTTAACGCCCTGGTAGCTCATTAGAATCAACGGAAGAGCTTTTACAAAAGATTTCTGCTAGGGTCCATCCCCCAGGATTCTGATTCAATTGATCTGGGGTTGGGACACCTGTGCTGCCCTCGATGACTAATACTCTTCAAAAGCTCTGTGGGAAATCACTCTGGCCGACCATGGTGAAGGAGTGTCTGACGGAAGGGAGTAAAACAAAAATCAGAAAGAAAGAAGCAATGTCACGGAGTTCCACAGGGATTGGAGAAAGGAAAAGATGGTTTCTAGCCTTTTCTGGGAAACCAGCTGAATGTAGATCCCATTTGCTGAATGAAAGGTATCGAGGGAGAAGCACAGGTGTGGCAGTGGGGTTCGAAGGGAATATACCAAGTTCTTCCACGGATATGTGGAATTTTGGGGCATTTCAGTAGGAAAAAACTGATTTGAGATCCATTTGCAGGTAATCCGTTTTTAAGTCATAGAAGTGGCTGAGCTTGCCCTGGGAGGGTGTGCAGACTTCTCTTTGGGAGAAGAGAGTTTAGGACAAAAATTTTGAAGAACATTTAAAATGGCAGGAGAAAAACATCCATAATGCAGATTAATAGGAAATGGCCAGAGAGAAGGAAAATCAGGAGATGTGGCCTAATGGGTCCTGAGAGAAAAGAGACTTTATAGGAGATGTGATTGAACAAGAGCTGCTGCAACAACTTTAATGGAGGCGAGGGCAAAAGTCATATTCTAGTAGGTCAAAGAGTGGATGGATAAAGGACAAAATAGTAACAACAAATTTAGTTACTTCCTTAAAGACATTTGCAAGGTTAGTTAAAAAGACTTTCCTTCTCTTTTTTTTGAAGCATAACATATGCACTATAATACTACACCTTAACATATATATATTTTTTAAGAAAGATACACAAACACTTTAGTTCTGATAAAGAGAATCTAGAACAGAGGAAGATGATGAAACTAAAGCAGGGGTGGGCAAACTTTTTGACTCGAGGGCCACAATGGGTTCTTAAACTGGACCGGGGTTAAAAAGACTTCCCTTCTTTTCTTTTCTTTTTTTTTTTGAAACATAACATATACACTATAATACTAAACCTTAACATATATATTTTTTAAGAAAGATACACAGACACTTTAGTTCTGATAAAGAGAATCTAGAACAGAGGAAGATGATGAAACTAAAGGGAAGATAAATAATTATTTTAAAAATGCTTCAAGTTACCTGGGATGGAACCAGGGAAGGTGGAGGAATTAACTTAGCTTTGTTCTGTAAAAAGGGAAAATTCTAGAATAATGGGCAGAATGAAGGAAAACATGAGTATGGATGGAGTAGGATTGAAAGGCTGATGAGAGAATAAGGAGGCAGCCCTTGTCTAATGGCTTCAATTTTCTCACTGCAGGAAAACAGGTCAGATTTTGAGGATGAAATAGTAGAATCCAAGGTTTGAGGGAGTAGAATGAGTTTGAAAGAACAACTGCAGAGAATCCAAAGGCCAGAACTGATTTGAAATTATAGAAAATTTCCCCCAAATCATCGAAGCCCCAATATACCTTCTGAGTCAGTAAGATAAGTACACAATTTCAGGAGTCATACTATGTACATGGCAGGAAGTATGTACAAGCTATACAAGTATTGACTAACTTTAGGCTCAATTCCATGGTGGGACTCGCAGAAAAGCAATAGTCATCATTAATAGAAGCACATTCACCAGAGTGGGGATATGGCACATATCTGCCATAGGAATACTACTAGTAGTTATCACTTATTGAGAACGTGGGATTTTTTAAAATATTTTTATATGAATTTGCACTGGTGGTTGGTACCTTAATCATTTTCAATGTTCTGATGAGGAAGCAAAGGCACAGAGAAATTGATGGATTTTTTCCAAAGTCAAGCAGCTGCACAGTGGCGGAGTTTTTGAGCAGTGAATGTGAGTCATGTCCAGAGGAGAGTAAGCAGGGTCAGAATCTCCAGAATACGAGCAAGAATTGGATAATTGAGAAGTTCTTGCCTACAATAGACAGGCGGCAGCAAATAACAATTACTTCCATACTTTAATCATTGCCATATGGAAAAGGAGTTAGACTTTAATATTATGTAGCTTCGGGGAGCAGGACTAAACGAATGTGCAGAAGCTGCAAGGAGGTGCATTTCGGCTGGAGGAATGAAGAAGAGCTTTGTAGCCATGAGGAATATGGGGAAGTAGAAGGAGAAGCTCCACCAGGGAAGTCCCAGGGACTGAGGAGTCTGAGCCCAGGAAAGGAGGGCTGGGGAGGTGTTCAGACCGAGGGGCAGAGAGGGCAGGTGGCCTGAACGCAGTGCAACACCCTTTCTAGTCCTGAACATCAGCCCCTGTGGGCATTTCACTCAGCTCAGCCACAATAAACATTTACTTCCTTTCCTCCCCAGAGTGAGGCCATTTGGCAGATACATAAAGCATTTGGAGCACTGTTATGACAATATTGGGCTATAATAGATAAGAAATAATGCCTTGCCAAGTCTGCTAGGTCCGGGCTTTCCATTGTTACCGAAGCTCCAATAATTCAGATGAGGGAGAGAAAAGGAAGGGGGAGAATACAGTAAAGGAGAGATAGAGGGAGAAAAGGGGGAGAAAGGAGGGAGAGTTGGAAAGAGAAAAAAAGGGAACAATGTTCTTCTAGCTTGCAATTTAGCCTCTTCTCGAGAGCAAGCAAATACTCCACAGACCATTGTAAAATTGCTTTCCTAACAAAATTAACCTTTTGAAGCTTTTAAAAATATAATCTATCTTTCCCTAACACTCGTATTCTCCCACATTGATGCAAGAGATTTTGAAGCGTTTTACTGAGTGTAGAGTTCAGTGTTCCTTGCGCAGTGCCAGTGTTAATGAGAAGACTTCCTTTTCTCTCTCTTAAGAAAAGGCACGAAGAAACATGCTAAGAAGCAAGATGGTCGCTGCCTGGATCCGATGCCAACAGAGGGCCCATGCTATATTTACATTTAACATGTTTCGCCTTGGTTTGGCTGCCAACTTTATTGAACAGGTTATTGCTTCCTGTCAGTTTTAGATTAACAAATTTTAAGCTTTGATCCTGGCCTTCCTTGAAGGACCTTTTCTCTTATTTTTCAATCTAGCAACTTTACTGGATCTTCTCTCTTGTTTTTCAATGTGATGACTTTTATTTGTTTGTTTGTTTATGTTTGTTTGGGATGGTAGGGTGCCAATCCATCTTGACCCATGGGCATCATAGGCAGCCATTAATATGTACAGTGAACTTGACCATCATATTTTGAAGAAAATGACAATTTTTTAAATATATTTTATTGATTTTTTACAGAGAGGAAGGGAGAGGGATAGAGAGTTAGAAACATCCATGAGAGAGAAACATCCATCAGCTGCCTCCTGCACACCCCCTACTGGGGATGTGCCCGCAACCAAGGTACATGCCCTTGACTGGAATTGAACCTGGGACTCTTCAGTCCACAGGCCGACGCTCTAGCCACTGAGCCAAACTGGTCAGGGCAAATGACAAATTTTTTATTTGTTTAAGGATCTCTTTCCTTCATTTGTCTTCTTCTCCAGGAGCTGTAACCTTGTAATTCCTCTCAAACCTGGCCCTATATGATTCCACAAAATACTCGAATAGTTTAGTCTTTATAAACCACTGCATGCTCATTCCTTTATAAATTTTATTAATTGAATGTAGACTTTCACCCATCTATCAATAACATAACACATGACAATCCTACTCATCAAATAATGTTTAAAAATATCCCCACAATTTTGCTCCATGGAAATAAGATAACTGTTTGCCTTCAAATCATATTGTATTGTAAAGACAGGCATGTAATTTGGCCAGGTTATTAACAATTTTGAGAAGGAAATTGTGCATGGCAGCATTACAGCTGAAATACTTACATTTGCATACGTATCCTTCTTTTTCCTTTTTATTCTTTGTGTGTGTGTGTGTGTGTGTGTGTTTGTGTGTGCGCCAATTGTTAGAAGCAAATCCAATCACGAATTTTGGCATTTGGCAGTGAGTAGCTGTAATATTATACAAAGATGGAGATGCATGTACTCATCATTGTAATGTGTATTCCTTTCCATTTACATTAATCTGTCTGATGAATAGTAAAACATGCATTACTGGTTTTGCTTTGTTTTGTTTACAGCTTTCACCTCACTCTGGGTAACTTGTCAGAAGACCTTGGGTTGAGCCCTGTTTCTGCCACTTGTCAGCATGTGACTAACAAATCTCTCTCTCTCTCTCTTACTCTCTCTCTCCCTCTCTCTCTCTTTCTCTCCCTCCCTCCCTCCCTCCCTCCCTCCCTCCATTTATTTATTTATTTGTAAAATCTGGGACTGGATTAGATGATCACTAAAATCTCATTAGGCTCTAAAATTCTGTTTTTATGAAATACTATTTCTGAATGAGCAATTAGGAAATAAATAAAATTTAGGTGGTATCATAATCAAGAATATGTAACTAACACTTTATGAGAGAATAAAGTATCATTTTAAATCCCTGAACAATTCAGTGGGGGAATTATTCTCCCTCATTCCTCATTAAAAATATATAAAAGAGAGTAACTCTCTGTGTTATATCATTCCAGCAAACCCAGTCGGTGGGACCACAGTCAAGTGCCAGCATTTAAAAGTTGGCAAACCGCATAGAGAGACCAAGATGGCGGCATAGGTAAACACCGCAGACTGCTGCCGCAAACAACCACTTCAAAAATACAACTAAAAGACGGAACGGACATCACCCAGAACCGCAGGAAGGCTGGCTGAGGAGAGACTCTTCAACTAGAAGGAAAAATAACAGCACACCGAGGCTCAGAGGAGGCGCAGTGTGGAAAATACTCAGGTGCGGAGGTGCGCGCGCAAAGCGGGCTGGTGGCTGAGAGCGCGGTTGTCGTTTTCGGTCAGGGGGGAGTCTCAGACTCTGAGCTCCAGATACGGGCGAATCGCTGGGGACTCGGACCCAAACGGGAGAAGCGGGAGTGTCTGGCATCAGTTGGAAGGCAGCTTTCCCTCCGAGGTTTGCAGCGGTTCCGGGGGTTCTGAGAAGCAGAGCCTCTGGGAACAGGACTGAGGGCACCATAACGGCTCCCTCCGCCCGCCCTGTTGAGCCCGCCCCGCCCAAGCCCTGCGCAGAGCCATTTGCCGGATCGCCTCAGGCAAAGGCTAGATTAGCACCTCCCCAGAGGACAGAAGTTTTCCGCGGCAGACACAGCTGATTCACACAGCCAGTCGGCCTGGTGGTCAAATCCCTCTAGTATTAACTACAACAATCAAGGCTCAACTAGAACAAGACTGCGCACAAAGACCACTAGGGGGTGCACCAAGAAAGCATAAAAAATGCGGAGACAAAAAAACATGACAGAAATGGAGGATATAGAGCTAAAAATCGCAATTTTGAGGGCTTGCAAAAATGTGCTAGAAGCTGTCAATAAACTTGAGGAGAGAGTCACGAAAACTAATGAGACCCTCGATGCTATGATAAAGAACCAACTAGAAATTAAGCATACACGGACTGAAATAAAGAATATTATACAGACACCCAATAGCAGACCAGAGGAGCGCAAGAATCAAGTCAAAGATTTGAAATGCGAAGAAGCAAAAAACACCCAACCGGAAAAGCAAAATGAAAAAAGAATCCGAAAATACGAAGATAGTGTAAGGAGCCTCTGGGACAGCTTCAAGCGTACCAACATCAGAATAATAGGGGTGCCAGAAGATGAGAGACAGCAAGATATTGAAAACCTATTTGAAGAAATAATGGCAGAAAACTTCCCCCACCTGGTGAAAGAAATGGACTTACAGGTCCAAGAAGCGCAGAGAACCCCAAACAAAAGGAATCCAAAGAGGACCACACCAAGACACATCATAATTAAAATGCCAAGAGCAAAAGACAAAGAGAGAATCTTAAAAGCAGCAAGAGAAAGAGACTCAATTACCTACAAGGGAATACCCATACGACTGTCAGCTGATTTCTCAACAGAAACTTGGCAGGCCAGAAGGGAATGGCAAGAAATATTCAAAGTGCTGAATACCAAGAACCTACAACCAAGAATACTTTATCCAGCAAAGCTATCATTCAGAATTGAAGGTCAGATAAAGAGCTTCACAGATAAGGAAAAGCTAAAGGAGTTCATCACCACTAAACCAGTATTATACGAAATGCTGAAAGGTATCCTTTAAGAAGAGGAAGAAGAAAAAGGTAAAGATACAAATTGTGAACAACAAACATGCATCTATCAACAAGTGAATCTAAGAACCAAGTGAATAAATAATCTGATGTACAGAATGAACTGGTGATTATAATGAATCAGGGACATAGAAAGGGAATGGACTGACTATTCTTGGGGGGGAAAGGGGAATGGGAGATGCGGGAAGAAACTGGACAAAAATCGTGCACCTATGGATGAGGACAGTGGGTGGGGAGTGAGGGCGGAGGGTGGGGTGGGAACTGGGAGGAGGGGAGTTATGGGGGAAAAAAAAAAGAGGAACAAATGTAATCTGAACAATAAAGATTTAAAAAATAAAAAAAAAAAATAAAAAAAATAAAGGCTCATGAAAACAAAACAAAACAAAACAAAACAAAAAAAAATAAATAAAAGTTAACACATCAACCCCAAGTGGGTAAAAGGCTGGGAAAGGAATAGGTATGGCAGGTGGAAGGCATCCTGAGCATCTGCAACTGACCATCTATTTAAACAGAGACAGAGAAGGTCTTGGGGAAGGTTGCTGTGCAGAGACCCATATGGAATGAGCGAGAGAACCATTCACAGATTTCTGGAAGGAACTTAAGTTTTGTCAACTTAGTAATTAAAATATTTGCTTCCATTATATTTTCAAACTGGTTGTTTTTAGAAAAACAACAACAACAACATTGTTTTTAGGAAGACTTACTAAGTGTATACTTTTCAGGTATATTTAAATATGTGGAGGCTAGGGGATTTAACAAAAAATAGAGCACTTCTAGGAATTAAAAAAATTATTATGGCATTATTCCTGGTTCTAAGAGAGAATAGAGAATTAGTCCATCCACTGGGGTTCCTGGATCCTTCCTGACAACTGGCCCACACAGCTGGTAACTGAGCACTGATTGGCTAAAAGAATGGAAAGGTGCTTTTTCTATCAATTGTGTGCTTCCAGGGACCAGGGAACTTCTTTGAGATCCCCAAAATATTGTCTCATGTTCTTTTAACTGAGTGTATCTTGGTGAATGAGGCAGTTTGGATAGGCTGCCTTGTGATATGCTCCAAACCTCTAGTCTATCGCCTTAAGGGTGGCTGGGGCCTCCATAACTCCTTAGGGACAACCTTCAAAGTGGTAGGTCCAAGCCCACAGCATATGATTCCTAAATCATTAGGATAGCCCTCTGACAGGTTCCCATGCATCCAGTCTCAACTTACTACAATCTATTCTCAGCCCAGGAGCCAAAACCATTCTGTGAAAAAGCCAGGTCATGCTACTTCTCAGCCTAAATCACTGTCGTTGCTCCCTTTCTTTCAGAGTAATTGGCAAAGTCCTAACAATGGCCTGCCTTCCAATCTACCTCCAAACATGCCTCAGAATTTATTCGAAGAGGATTGAAATTTTTGTCTGTGTTTCCCCATTATTGGTATTAAAAGAAGGACTCAATAATCCAATCATAAAGAAAACTATTAAAAATTAAATAGTTCAATTCTGTATACAAAGTTCAATGCCTTCTGATCAGTGAATCCTTGAATTGAGCAAAATAAATTTTAAAAAGTTATACTCTAGAAGCAAGCAAGAAAGCTATCAATACTTATGTAATCTTGTATAAAAATTAAGGGTCATTATACTATGTAAACTTTTCTTTTTTAAAAATTATCAAGAGTCTCCAATGAATCTTTTCTGGTTGGCCAAAAACTCCTATTACTTTTACATTCTTGCCTCTCTCACCTTAAGAAGTGACATTCTAATCTTCTGTTTCTCTTAATAGATTATTAGAACTGGTATACTCACTCCAACATACAAATTCAGCCTACACCTCTTCTGCCAAATGTCTTCCATACTAATTTTATATTTTATATCAATTTTTTATTATGTACAAAAGGTTAACCTTTATACAAAAGGTTAGTCTTCATTCTTCATCCTGTTGAATGCTCATCAGAAGTTTAATCTCTCCCAGACACTTTTCTATGAATATTTATAGGGTTGACATTGAATAATAAAATGAAATCCCACAATACTCTGTCCCTGTCATATCTCAAATAGTTAAAAGAAAAGTGTCAATCAGCTTTATAGCTCCAACCAAGTCACACATTTGAACATAGCCTGACGACCCTAAATTTACCAACCAAAAACCAATACGTTTAGGGAATATTTGGAGCTTGGTAGATAAATAGTGGAGGCCTTCATAGATATTAGCCCTATCTCTGTGCAGAGAGGAGCAGCCTTTGGCCTCTGATTTGGTTGTGAGGTTGGATGAGGCTAGGCTGGTAGTTCTGAGCCTTGCCAGGCCCTTTGGGAAAACACAGGGGCAGGCTGGTCATCGTCAGTGCCATGACTACGACAGTCCTAGGACCTGGGAGCATGACTCTTAACGGAGTGAAATCATCTAGGCATGCTGTCTCCCCTGCCTCCTCCTGGTAGGGGGCTTAGTACATAGCAATCAGCCAGGACACTGCTGTTACTAGGAAGAAAAACCTACGGAAAAAATGTCTCCCATCTTTTCCCTTGGGAAATGCTCATTTGAATTGTCCCTTTCAGATCTCTTTGACAATATTATTCAATTTTGTCATCACAACAATATTTCGAAGGTTTGGTTTCCAACCCTGGCTGCACATCTGAATGATCTAAAGAGATTAAAAGGGGAAAAATAGAGAGCAGGACTTTCTACAAACTAGTTTAGGGTATAAACATCTCTATTTTGTAAGGACTTTCCCAGTGACTCCAATACATAATGAAGATTAAGAATTATGTAAAAAAGACTGACTGAGTCACTGTCATCATTCAGATGTATGGATAAGGAAACTGAGGTAAAGTGACCTTTCTAAAAGTCACACTGCCAACATAAGATCTTTTCTTTTCATATGCCATAGTACCCCCTCCCAATCTCTCCAATGTCCCCATCACACAATGTTTCTGCCTTTTCAGCTAGTGAAGCATATTTGAGACCACCAGAAAAAAATTATAAACAAAGTTGGACTAAAGTGGGGGTGGGAATGTTTCATGGAGAATAATCAATTATTACATCATGGTCACCCAACCTTCCCAGCCAGCCAGCATTGGAGAGCTGCCAGATTCTTCAGGGTGTGAAACTGAGGCAAGACAACTAGGCCAATACAACTACCGTTACTCCTACTACTAACAACAACAAAAACAACTCTTTTGGTATTTACTTTATACATTAAAACCCTGTTTATGTTGTCATTTCAATTTACCACAAGTGCAAAAGCCATGCAACTTTATTCGAATCTTGGTCAATATACTTTTTTATTTCAGACACACTGCCTAGGCTTAAATTTCCACTTAGTAAGCATCTAAGAATCTTTATTCAATGGTGAGTTTGAAAATGTCAGACTCTTATAAACCTTGTCTGACCTCTCTGACCCACCGATTTTAATTCCAGCATAGGCCAGTAATTCCACCTTTGTCCAGAGAAACCTTATTAGCCTAATGTTCTAGAAGTAAGAAAGACCCCCAACTGTGAAGAGATGGTAATGGGAGATTCTGACCAGCAATGTCTTCATATAGCAGTAACTTCTACTTTTTTCCATAAAACTCCTCTTTTAAGTTAATGAAGTTTCTTTCCATTCAATTCTCCCTGAAATTATACTTTCTAAAAGAGGATTATTTTTGTCACATATGACAACTTAAGGTCTCAGTTGGTTAGTTTATAATTTATAAGTACTTTATGAATTGCTTAAGCTGGTGGGGAAGAATGGACAATAGAAATAGCATTTTCCTATCATAAATTATTGAATCATAGAATCTTAGATTTCTGGAACTAGAAAAGATAGAAGTAATCTAATATAAATCCAGCACATTGTAGGTAAGGATGTCAGTGAGTTGCTGGGGCCAAAGAGTGAATTTTGGACAAAGCAGAGAGTAGAAGCCACCTCTGCATGCTCTAATTTTAATGTCTGGGAAGCCAGATATGGACGTTGGGGTATTATATTCTGTAAGTGCATCTAAATTTGTATTTTCCTTCAGGGTTCAGTTCATTTCCTAATGCCCAGGATCACAGAGTCAGGAATGAAAGAGATGCTAAGTTCATTCTTTTCAGTGAGGGTTTGAATCTTCTCCACCATGTTGCCCACCACAAGGTCATATACATATAGTAGAACCTCTAGTGACAATATATTCCTAACGAAGCAACTTTTTCCACCTTTGGATACTTTAGGCTAACTAATTATTATACTATTTTGCCAAAATATGTTTTCTTTAAGCAATGACTCAATAATTAGAACCTTTTTGTCATATAATAGCCTCTCATATATTTGGAAATAGGTATAAGGACCCTTTTAGTTTCATTTTCTCTAGAATAATCATCCCCTGCCCTTTAAAAAGTCTTCATGCCATGTCATCCCATTTGCTCTTCTTTGAATACCTTCTGATTTCTTAAAATGTTATATTCAGAAGTGAACAAATTATTTTAAACACTGATAAAAACAGTAGAATTTAATTAGTAGTAGTCTCTATTTAAAAAGCCAGTGCATTCTCAACAGGGGTGATATTACTCACAAGAGTAATTGACTGATTTTTGTGAAAAAATTTATTTTTGTGAAAAAAATACTCTTTTTATGTATTAAGCACAGATATATAGCTAGTGTATTAAGAGATAGACAATATGTCTGTGCCATTAAAATTTCATTGGGAAAAAAAAATTCTAAAAGGACTCCATACAGGAAAAAAAAGGTTGAGATAGAATTTCATAGCCCAAGATCATACTAGCTGTTTTATCAACACCATCATGCTATTAACTCCTATTGAGTTTATATTCAAGCAAAATCCCTAAGACGATTTCACTTCTGATGCTGCTAAAAGGTGTCTCCTCTATTCTATGGTTTCTAGTTTGTTCATTTGTTTGGTTTTGTTTTTTAGGGAATGGTAGTACTATAAGACCACAAGTTTAAATTTATTCCTCATAAAAGTGTTCTTGTTTTGCCCTAACCGGTTTGGCTCAGTGGATAGAGCGTCGGCCTGTGGACTGAAGGGTCCCAGGTTCAATTCCGATCAAG
>NW_005369027.1:645293-656128 GCF_000412655.1 Myotis brandtii
GGAGAAGTTGTTCAAACAAGAGAAAGAGAATATTCTGTGATTATAATTAGAGATGCCTATTTTTAGAAAGCCATTATCAGTCAAAGTGAAATTGCAAATTCAATTATTCTTAAGTATTTACTAGAGAAACATTAGTTTAAATGTAATTCTTCTGGATATTAACCCTTTAGGAATGTTATGAAAACATGAATTATTATGGTTAAAAATATGATGCAAGAGCAATTTTACAAAAACTATCTAATCCATATTAATTGTGTACAATTGCTGAAAACCACTTATTAAAGTCATCTTTTTAATATTTGAATTAAAGTGTATTAGGTTACTCCTTTTTAGATTTAGTATTACCAAAGATAGAGAAAAACAATTTTTGAAATACTAATTGAATAAAGATATTCAATTAAATAAAAAAAATTCTATTGCTCCACATTCTACCTTGTGGTGAATTTCCTTATTGTGGAGTCAAAGCACTTTTGAAATGATGGCAATGACCAATCTTAAAGTAATTTTGCATTCTCTCTCTTACTTTTCTTGTTAAACTCTAATTAGGTGAAAAAATTGTAATGAAAATGCTCAGAGTCACTGACCTCAGCATGAGTGGCAGCAGGAATGTTTACACTTGTGTATATTCTGCTGGGACATCAGACAATGGAGACAAATGATTGAGATCACAGGACTCTGGAGTCAACTACTTGGATTTCAACCCAGCTCTGTCACATCACCTGGTGTCCTGAAGCAAATCACTCAGCCTTTCTGTGCCTTTCAGCTCCCATCTGCAAGATGGAGATAATATAATACAACCTTCCTAGGGTTGTTGCAAGAATAAAATGGAAAAGTGTGTGAAAATTACATATAAAGTTGTGAAAGTGCTGGGAACTTAGGATGGGCTCAGTCAATGTTAGTTACTCTTTTTAAAGTGATCTTCATCATTAGGATCCAGACTGCGACAGAGACCTACATTGTTTGAATCTATGAGCCTCTAGATCTAGGACATACAGTGTACAGCCTCGGTCACAGTAAAACTGTCATGTTGGGAACTCCGTTGGTCAACAGAGAGGAAAGAAGTGGCTGAAGAGGCCCCAGCAACCAGTTCTGCACTCCTCCCAGCCAGCTAGCTTTGCACTCACTGCTGCAAACACATTATCAGTGTCATGCCCCTCATTCTGGGCATTCATCTTGGTCCTCTATTTTTTTCATCGAATAATTAATGAGCACCCTGATGTTGCATGCTTTGTGTGATGGAGATACGAGATGGATGTGCAATATTCTGTCCTCATGAAGTTCGCAGGTTTGCAAGCACACGCTGGCAGCCCCAAGCCATCCTAACTTTTGACTCACTATTTTGAATTTAACAAGAAAGCCTTTTTTACTATTTGAAGGGATACAAATTTGGGGGAAATGCTGAAAATCACATTATGAGGTATAAAAGCTGATATGCTACCAAGGCTTTTGGGGATATATTTCTTAGAACTCTTGCCACATCCATCACCACTCACATTTTCATTAAAAACAGAAACACTCAGAAGCTATAGAAAAACACACACAGTGTCTCCAGTTTCTATAAGGTATCTGGTTATAAATGGGAGAAGAAACATAAATTATCTTTTACTTCCACACTTCCACATAGACCCTCTATCCCCTCTGACCTTCTTCCTACTACAACTTCTTCCTTAAGCACAACCTCAGCACCAGGTGACCAGGTGCCAACTCAGTTACACTCTTTCCAATTTAGATTTAGGATATTTCAGAAGAGTCCTTTAAGATTAGCAGTTTAGATCCAAAAAGCTCTTAGAATTGGTTCATCAGATCCCGTGCAGCCTATATTTGGAAGATCTCAGACTTTCGGGCTTGGAAGGAAAATTTAATATCTAATACAATTTTTTTTGATAGTTGAATAATTTCACCGAGGCCACACTGGTGGTCAGTGGCAAAGCCAGAAATGGAATCTAAATCCCATTCCTATTTCAACTTCTTTCCACATCAGCTTGTATTCTAATTGGATGTAATGAACATTTACTATTGCCAAGAATAGATTCTAAACTACTGATTTAATCTATGGCTAATGAGGCATTAAATGTCCACAGTGGATAACAAATACTGGTAGCATGCAAAATATTTGAAAACTGAATTTATCATCATTTGCTATCACTTTAGAGTGTGTACCACCTTTGTTTTTGTATTTAATCATGCTTATCTCTTTGTTAAAGATTTTTGCTCAATGAATTACTATATAGACTAATTACATACATTAACAACATTACAATCATGAATTTGGGGTTGATGTAACTAAAAATTATTGGCAAAATGATCAAGGATTTATTAAATGTTGCTAAATCCTGTCAGTCTACGTTACGCTCCCCCAAAAAAAACAAAAGAAAAAAATCACAGTAAAACAGAAGAAAAAGAATAACCACAAAATAAAATGACAACACTTGAATAAAGCAAACTTGACTGGATATTTAAATTTTTCTTATAGTTTAGGATATAAAACTTCTAGACACTTGTTTACTAAAAATCTCTTCAGAGATTGAAAATGATATGTAAGCTTCCAATTTCTCAAGAGTTAAATTCCTACAATTTAGATGGAGCAAATGCAGCTACATCATCAAAAGATATACTGCCGAATCTTGAAAACAGTGCACACTACATATAGACCTCATTATAGTCATCATTTCAAAGTAAACATCAAAACACATCAAATAAAATAAACATTGGCCTTTTCTCCTTATTTCAAGCACTTTCGAAGTACATTGTTTGGCTTAGAGTGTTGGATTAGAAGTTCAATGCCAATTTGATTCTTGCCTTTGTAAACATTTTTGTCTTCTATCAAGAAGTTCATGGGGTTTTCTCTTTATTATTGAAATTCAGAAACCTCACAGATGTCTAATTGTGAGTCTTCTTTCATTATTTTGATTCAGTTCTTGCAATTTTTTTATCTAATGTCTCAATTGTTTAGATCAGTGGAATATTTTTTTCCTGTGAATGTTTCTCCTCAATCAATTCATTTTATTTTTATAAAGTTTAAAGTTTTATGTATTGAATTTTTGTATCTAAATTCTGTTTGTAATATTTACTAAGATTTCCAACTCCTTGTTCTTTAATCTAATATCTGATTCCTTGAGTTTGCTTCTGGTTTTTTATTCTGCTTTTTACTTTTCCCATTAAGGTTTTTTGTTTGTTTGTTTTTTGTTGTTGTTGTTTTCCTTTCAGACAATATCCACCCTCCAGAGTTTAATAAGGGCACTGGTTCTAGACTTTGGTTGTTTGAGTCTTGGCTTGGCAACTTAAGTTATTTAACCTTGGGCAAGGTATATCAATTGGGCCACAGTTTCTGCACCCCACAGACATACTACTAACACAAACTTCATAGAGTCATTGTGAGAACTGAATGAATTAATGTATGTACTAATAAGATAAGAGAACAGTGTGTGGCACACAGTAATCTTTCAGCTAAATTACCCTATTGCTCCTTTTACATAGAAGTGTGCTATTTTACGGAGTACGAAGAGGAATAATGACAACACTTGAATAAAGCAAACTTGACTGGATATTTAAATTTTTCTTATAGTTTAGGATATAAAACTTCTAGACACTTGTTTACTAAAAATCTCTTCAGAGATTGAAAATGATATGTAAGCTTCCAATTTCTCAAGAGTTAAATTCCTACAATTTAGATGGAGCAAATGCAGCTACATCATCAAAAGATATACTGCCGAATCTTGAAAACAGTGCACGCTACATATAGACCTCATTATAGTCATCATTTCAAAGTAAACATCAAAAGACATCAAATAAAATAAACATTGGCCTTTTCTCCTTATTTCAAGCACTTTCGAAGTACATTGTTTGGCTTAGAGTGTTGGATTAGAAGTTCAATGCCAATTTGATTCTTGCCTTTGTAAACATTTTTGTCTTCTATCAAGAAGTTCATGGGGTTTTCTCTTTATTATTGAAATTCAGAAACCTCACAGATGTCTAATTGTGAGTCTTCTTTCATTATTTTGATTCAGTTCTTGCAATTTTTTTTTATCTAATGTCTCAATTGTTTAGATCAGTGGAATATATTTTTCCTGTGAATGTTTCTCCTCAATCAATTCATTTTATTTTTATAAAGTTTAAAGTTTTATGTATTGAATTTTTGTATCTAAATTCTGTTTGTAATATTTACTAAGATTTCCAACTCCTTGTTCTTTAATCTAATATCTGATTCCTTGAGTTTGCTTCTGGTTTTTTATTCTGCTTTTTACTTTTCCCATTAAGGTTTTTTGTTTGTTTGTTTTTTGTTGTTGTTGTTTTCCTTTAAGACAATAGCCACCCTCCAGAGTTTAATAAGGGCACTGGTTCTAGACTTTGGTTGTTTGAGTCTTGGCTTGGCAACTTAAGTTATTTAACCTTGGGCAAGGTATATCAATTGGGCCACAGTTTCTGCACCCCACAGACATACTACTAACACAAACTTCATAGAGTCATTGTGAGAACTGAATGAATTAATGTATGTACTAATAAGATAAGAGAACAGTGTGTGGCACACAGTAATCTTTCAGCTAAATTACCCTATTGCTCCTTTTACATAGAAGTGTGCTATTTTACGGAGTACGAAGAGGAATTAAAAAAACCAATTCAAATATCAGTGAGGCCACTAATTAGACTTTTTAGTTGTCTTCTGCTTACCCACAATATCTACGTTGCATCTGTTTCATTGGGAGCATTTGCTCTGATCCCCAGCTTCCCTCTTTTTCTCCCCAGTAACTGGTAATACTTCATTACCTTTTCATGTTTATGAGTTCAGGCTTAGGTGGTCCATACTGGGGGCTGGTATGGCCTCTCTATGCTTAGGCCAACTTTTGATGTCATAAAATGGCAGTGTTCAAGAAACCGAGAGAAGCAAAAATGCCGATTTCCTTGCAAGTACATGTCCTGGGAATGAAGCTGTCAGATTTGCTCCAAAGAAAAAAAGCAAGAATAAGATGGGTAAGAAAAGATCCAACTGCATTTAGGATGCCGATGACACCAGCTGGAAGAAGCACCAGAGCCAACATTTTGTTCAACATTTCTCTGCAGAGCTCTCATAAATTCTAGAAGCCTTATTGTGTGATTCTCACGGACACCCCTACTTTTCCAAATGGAGATTAAATAAAGCTATCATTTCCCAAGCCTGGGATTTCATCAATTTTTCTGTTGGAGAGACTACTTGCGTCTCAGGATTTCTCTACTTTCTATCCAATAGGCTTTTAAAAAGCCCTTGTCAGCTCCTCAGTAAACCCAATACATCCACTTCATATTTTTAAAATAAATTCCTGAAAGTATCTGCTTTACTAATGTCACTCTTCACTGTTTTCCAGTATTGCTACAGATTTTCTTTTGCTCATTTTGGGCTTCTTTAGTGGGTTCCATGGGATTAGAGTATGAAGGAAAGGAAAAGACAGGAATATGGCTTGCTTTAATTTCCCATCCTGAAGCTGAAAATCCCAGTTAAGTTCTTGAAAATAACAGAGATGTTCATTGTTTCTATGGCAGTAAAGTTAGCTGATGAGAAGAATCTATGGAGTAACATCATATTAAGTTGCTTATTTACCTAAACTGATGCAAAGTAAAGAGCTGTCAACATGATTAAAATTATTGGCAATCTGAATTTAATTAATTTGAGAGCTGTGTTATTTTCTTATTTCCTCCAGCCTCTTGGCCACTTAATTGGTAAGATTTACTTTTAGTTCATCTCTAAAATTTCTATGTTCATGGTCAAGCGTAGTGATTTGCACAACTCATAAGAGAAAAAGAACCTGAATCATTTTTATTGGCATATATGCCCATTATGTAACTGTGTGGGTTACATTTTGCCTTTCTAATTATATTATCTTCAGGCTAATGTAAAAATAAGGTTTAAATCTCTGTGCCTATGACCTAGAATATCTGGGAGAAAATATCTAGAGAAAGGAAAAGTCAAGAGAGCCAGGATTCAAATCTACAAACACAGAGGTCACACTGACTGTACAAAAAACCAAAAGGACCAAAGACAGGTGCAAGATTTCAGAACTAGTGTCTAAATAAAACCAGTCATGTCTATATTATTGGTGGAAAGCATTTGGTACAATGGAAAGATTTATTTACTGTTAACATAAAAAATGGCAATTTACACAGGTTGGATTCAACACCTTTAAAGCACACACACAATTGCAATTTAATGTATTTTATATTTCTTCCCGCTTGTGAAATGAACTGGGGAAAAACAGTGATAGAGAAAGAGGTTAGAATGACTAGTTCAGGTGTGGGCAGGTTGTCAGATCGCAGCTGGGTTGGGGAAAGGGAGAGTATTAGGCTGTCTGCAATGACAGAAGCTTTACAGGCTGCCCCAGAGCGCCTGTGAGGTCACATGCTGTGCACCCCAATCTATTTCCTTAAATTAATAGCCAGGTGTTATGTTAGTTATGTACCTTAATCATTAATTATGACTGTGGCAGCAGGAGAGAAAAAAAGTACTAGGACCCATGAGCTGGGGTGATAAAGGGAAAGCATCAATCATGCATGACAGGGAAGCCAGACACCCTCTTTGCCCAGAATGTTTTCTTTTGTGATTCTGCAGTCCCTCTCACATCAGACTTCAGAGACACCATTTCTCATATCCGTGTGTGTGTGTGTGTGTGTGTGTGTGTGTGTGTGTGCATGTGTGTGACAACTAGCTATGGTCAGGGGCCTTGGATGAAAACAAACTAAAAAAATAAAATGCAGTTGTTAGCAATCCTCATATTTGCCAGGTAGTACCACCAGATTCTAGGTGAAATTAAAAGAAATTTCCACAAACAAAATTGTCAAGCAAGAGTTATGATTCTTGAGAGACCAAGATGGCGGCATAGGTAAACACCAGAGACTGCTGCCGCAAACAACCACTTCAAAAATACAACTAAAAGACGGAATGGACATCACCCAGAACCACAGGAAGGCTGGCTGAGGAGAGACTCTTCAACTAGAAGGAAAAATAACAGCACACCGAGGCTCAGAGGAGGCGCAGTGTGGAAAAAACTCAGGTGCGGAGGTGCGCGCGCAAAGCGGGCTGGTGGCTGAGAGCGCGGTTGTCGTTTTCGGTCAGGGGGGAGTCTCAGACTCTGAGCTCCAGATACGGGCGAATCGCTGGGGACTCGGACCCAAACGGGAGAAGCGGGAGTGTCTGGCATCAGTTGGAAGGCAGCTTTCCCTCCGAGGTTTGCAGCGGTTCCGGGGGTTCTGAGAAGCAGAGCCTCTGGGAACAGGACTGAGGGCACCATAACGGCTCCCTCCGCCCGCCCTGTTGAGCCCGCCCCGCCCAAGCCCTGCGCAGAGCCATTTGCCGGATCGCCTCAGGCAAAGGCTAGATTAGCACCTCCCCAGAGGACAGAAGTTTTCCGCGGCAGACACAGCTGATTCACACAGCCAGTCGGCCTGGTGGTCAAATCCCTCTAGTATTAACTACAACAATCAAGGCTCAACTAGAACAAGACTGCGCACAAAGACCACTAGGGGGTGCACCAAGAAAGCATAAAAAATGCGGAGACAAAAAAACATGACAGAAATGGAGGATATAGAGCTAAAAATCGCAATTTTGAGGGCTTGCAAAAATGTGCTAGAAGCTGTCAATAAACTTGAGGAGAGAGTCACGAAAACTAATGAGACCCTCGATGCTATGATAAAGAACCAACTAGAAATTAAGCATACACGGACTGAAATAAAGAATATTATACAGACACCCAATAGCAGACCAGAGGAGCGCAAGAATCAAGTCAAAGATTTGAAATGCGAAGAAGCAAAAAACACCCAACCGGAAAAGCAAAATGAAAAAAGAATCCGAAAATACGAAGATAGTGTAAGGAGCCTCTGGGACAGCTTCAAGCGTACCAACATCAGAATAATAGGGGTGCCAGAAGATGAGAGACAGCAAGATATTGAAAACCTATTTGAAGAAATAATGGCAGAAAACTTCCCCCACCTGGTGAAAGAAATGGACTTACAGGTCCAAGAAGCGCAGAGAACCCCAAACAAAAGGAATCCAAAGAGGACCACACCAAGACACATCATAATTAAAATGCCAAGAGCAAAAGACAAAGAGAGAATCTTAAAAGCAGCAAGAGAAAGAGACTCAATTACCTACAAGGGAATACCCATACGACTGTCAGCTGATTTCTCAACAGAAACTTGGCAGGCCAGAAGGGAATGGCAAGAAATATTCAAAGTGCTGAATACCAAGAACCTACAACCAAGAATACTTTATCCAGCAAAGCTATCATTCAGAATTGAAGGTCAGATAAAGAGCTTCACAGATAAGGAAAAGCTAAAGGAGTTCATCACCACTAAACCAGTATTATACGAAATGCTGAAAGGTATCCTTTAAGAAGAGGAAGAAGAAAAAGGTAAAGATACAAATTGTGAACAACAAACATGCATCTATCAACAAGTGAATCTAAGAATCAAGTGAATAAATAATCTGATGTACAGAATGAACTGGTGATTATAATGAATCAGGGACATAGAAAGGGAATGGACTGACTATTCTTGGGGGGGAAAGGGAAATGGGAGATGCAGGAAGAGACTGGACAAAAATCGTGCACCTATGGATGAGGACAGTGGGTGGGGAGTGAGGGCGGAGGGTGGGGCGGGAACTGGGAGGAGGGGAGTTATAGGGGGAAAAAAAGAGGAACAAATGTAACCTGAACAAAAAAGATTTAATTAGTTGGTTGGAGCATCTTCTCATATCCGCAAAAGGCTGTGGGTTCGATTCCTGGTCAGGGCACATACCTGGGTTGTAGGTTTGATCCATGATTGGGGCATGTATGAGAGGCAACTGATCGACTTTTCTCTCTCACATTGATGTTTCTCTCTCTCTAAAAATAGAGAACAGTATCCTAGTAAAGGATTAGGTGCAATGGCGCCATCTCGTGGACATTATGAAAACAACACCCTAGTAATGAATTCTAGGAGTCTGAAAAGAAAACCCAATGGACAGTTCTAGGGCTCTCGCCCTGCAGGGAGTTGTGGCAATAGCTCCCTCTTGTGGGCATTTTGAGAACAGCGCCCTAGAAATTTATTCTAGCAGTCTGAATATAAAATCCAAGTTACAGTCATTGAGGGCTCTCGCCCTTGCAGCGACGTGTTGTGATAGTGCCCCTTGTGGACATTCTGAGAACAGCACCCTAGTAAGGGATTAATCGCAATACCATCCTTTTTTTTAAATCTTTATTGTTGAGAGTATTACAGATGTCCTCCCTTCCCCCTCCCTTTGTCCCCCTCCACCTGGTTCCCAACCCACCCCAGGCCTTCACCAATCTGTGCCCACAGGTAAGATCTTTAGTTAAGGGGGAATGTCAAGGGGAAAAAAAGGAGACATGTAATACTCTTTATAATACTTTAAGCAATAAAACAAAATATTAAAAAATAATAAATAAATAATAAATAAAAAAATAAAAAAAAGAGTTATGATTCTTTCAATAAAGGTTAAAGTAAATTAGAGAAAGAATGGATTTTGGAGTCAGCAGCTGGTAGCCATACCAGCAGCACATGTTGACCCACACTCTTCCATTTTGATACAATGTCATAATATGTGTATTGCATGTCATTTAAAAAATATTTTTATTGATTTCAGGGGGGGGGAGGGGGAGAGAGAGAGAGAAACATTGATTGGCTGCCTCCTGCATGGCCCCCACTGGGGATGGAGCCTGTAATCCAGGCATGTGCCCTCACCAGGAATGGAACCTTGACCTCCTGGTCCATAGGTCGATGCTCAACCACTGAGCTATGCCAGCTGGGCTGCATATGTCATTTTAAGCAGGTAATTAGGGAAGGTGAATCTCCCCCAGTACTATGGAATAGTACAGTGCAGCAGTTCTCAACCTGTGGGTCGCGACCCCTTTGGGGGTCGAACGACCCTTTCATAGGGGTCACCTAAGACCATCAGAAAACACATATATAATTACATATTGTTTTTGTGATTAATCACTATGCTTTAATTATGTTCAATTTGTAACAATGAAATTGGGGGTCACCACAACATAAGGAACTGTATTAAAGGATCGCGGCATTAGGAAGGTTGAGAACCACTGGTATAGTGCATCATAAAGCTTAAGAAGCTTATACCATTCTGGTGACTGGTATAAATAGGGCATTTAGAAGCAGGAAGAAGACATTATTTTGGTGGAGTATAGACGGAAACTAAGTGTTGGATTCCACTTGGCTCTAAGATCTTGGATAGATTACTTCACTTGTCTACTGTTTACTGCTGTTGTCTATAAATGACTAGCTTTAGTCATATCACCTCTTCTTAACCTGGGATCCACATGTGAGCTTCATGAGGATCTACAAAGAGACTTAATTGATATGGAAATATTGTTAATCAGATTTTTTAAGGGTTACTGAAAAAAGGAGTACTTTCTATGTGCACCAGAGAATTAGTTCTTTTTCATTGCCAATCTATTATGAACCAACAGTTTTAAAACATATATACACAACCCTGGCTGGTTGGCTCACTTGCTTGGAGTGTCGTCCTGTATGCCAAAAGATTGCAGGTTCAATTCCCGGTCAGGGAAAATACCTTGGTTATGGGTTCATCACCAGTCAGGGTACATATGGGAGGCAACTGATAGATGTTTCTCTCTCACATTGATGTTTCTCTCTCTCTCTCCCCTTTCTCTCTCTCTCTCAAATCAGTAAAAGCATATCCTCCAGTGATTATTAAAAATATAAATAAAATAGAATGCAGGATGTCTCCCTACAAAATGTATACACATTTTAACAGCTGATAGATCAATTTTGAAAGTGAAATGTATTTTAACAAACACTGCCTTTATAATTATTCAAAATGTGTGTATACATTTTTG
>NW_005369027.1:656212-714007 GCF_000412655.1 Myotis brandtii
TAAAAATAAATATATACAAAACAGAATTCCCTTTATTTTCTGTTAGATTCATTGGGTATAAGATTACTCTGTCATGTTGCTATAAAAATGTGTAAATGCTTCCCATCAACAGGGGCCATTGTTGTGGCCCAGCCCCAGGCTACAGGCCACACTTTGGTAGAAATATGCTCAGTGGTCAGCAAACTCATTAGTCAACAGAGCCAAATATCAACAGTACAACGATTGAAATTTCTTTTGAGAGCCAAATTTTTTAAACTTAAACTATATAGGTAGGTACATTGTTATTAACTTAATTAGGGTACTCCTAAGGCTTAGGAAGAGTCACACTCAAGGGGCCAAAGAGCCGCATGTGGCACGCGAGCTGCAGTTTGCCGACCACGGTGCTAAGGTTCCTGCCAGACCTAGCCTTGAAAGGTTCCCTATGAAATCTAGGTAACCTTACATCCACTTTGCCTTGATTCCTCTGACCTAAATCATGCAATCCAACCTGTCAGTGTACTCAGCACAAGATAAACGCCTATCTTCCTTAGAAAGCAATGTAAGATTATAAATAATAATGACAAGAGCAACAAAACATTCCCCCAGTCACCTGTGATTGCTTATGTTCCCTGAACAATAAGAGTTAAGAGGAGGAAAGCCTGCAGGACGAAGTACCACAGAGCTCAGACATATGCTACCTCACCCACCCTTATCTATGCATCTCTTTCCCAACCTTGGAATATCCTTACAAATATTTCTACTATCCCATGTTTAAGCCTCATTCAAGATGTTTCATTGCATTTATTAGGCACTCAAAACATATGTGTTGAGTACCTGCCATGTTCAGGAAGGGGGAAAAGGGAAAGAAAATATAATGGTCCCCTATCCTCAAGTTGTTAAGAGCATATCAGTTCTTATAAGTGCATTGTGCTAAGAATGCAACTGGGGTGTGCAGAAGAGACATCAAAGTTCGACTGGTGGGTCTAGTAATGCTTTTCAGAATAAGATTTTGGTGCTGTGTCTTGAGTCACTACTACCAGGTGATCAGCCTGTCAGAGAAGTTTCGTCATCTCATTAGACTTTCCTTTGTTGTTCTTTATATCCATTCTTGCTACATGTCTGGTTAAAAAAGATGTCCTTCCCAGACAGTAGACCCCTCTTTGATTACAGATATTCTAATTGATCAAGAAAAAAAAGTGTGTGTGTTAATTTTGTGTGTTTGGCAGAGATAAGCAAAGAATCAGGAAAAACAGTGCATGTGAAGCGAATACTGAAAACTATGATAAAAATATGAGTCTATCAAAGAATACAGTAGGGATACAAGATTGAAGAAAGTAACAGACAGGTCATAAAGCTTCTTGCATATCTTCCTCAGGATTCTGTATTCCTCTAGAGGTCATTTGTGACTCATCGGAAGGTTTTAAGTAAGGAAGTGATAGGATCAATATTTTATTTTTAAAAATTCACTCTGGTAACTTGTAAAGAATATCTAAGAGGTGAGTAGGACAGAGCTATGAGTGCCAAGAGATTTACCTAATAATTCAGGTGAGGAATCATGAGGTCCTAGATCAAGTCAGTAATAGAAATGCAAAGAATGGAACATCTTTGCCAGATACCAGGGAGGCAGAATTACTGGCTATGGGGGGGACGAATGAGTGGAAGGAATCATGAATAATTTTTAGGCTTAGCCAATTTGGAGGATGGGGATTTCATTACCTAAACAAGAAAATGCTGGTGCAAGTACAATATTAGAGTGGGGTGGGGAAATTCAGATTGAAATATATTCAATAACTCAAGATATCTGTCAAAAGTTTAAATGCAGGTGACTGTAGGGAGTTTGAAATAGGAGACTGTACTTAGGAGATGGGACTGGGCTGGAGAGAGAAAAGTCAGTCAGCAGTAATTGTTGGCATGAGCTGGGTATAATCATTCTGACAAGCCTTGCCTGAGAAATTTTATTCCACTCCAATAGAATTGATTTTATTCCATAAATATTGGTATTTTTCACTTATAAATTAAGTGGGAAAGCCTGGCTGGCATGGCTCAGTGGTTGAGCATTGACCTATGAACCAAGAGGTCACGGTTCAATTCCCTGTTGGGGCACATGCCTGGGTTGTGGGCTCCATTTCTGGTGTGGGGTGTGCAGGAGGCAGCCAATCAATGATTTTCTCTCATCATTGATGTTTCTATCTCTCTCTCCCTGTTCTTTCCTATCTGAAATCAATAAAAATATATTTTTTAAAAATTAAGTGGGAAAATAAACTAAAGGTTAAATAATATAGCACAACAAAGATAAAGCTGGACTGAGACTCACACGTGATGGGCAAAGCAATTGATACTGTTTACTGCAAAGGGTTGGGTCACTCTTTTGGTTCTGGATTTTCAAGTAGCAATGCAAAGGGGGAAATAACAAGATATTTAATACCCATAATGTAAGAATAAACCAATTTCTCAAAAGCATAATCATGGGGAAACTGAAAAAAAATTTCTTCTGAGCATACTGAACAATGTTCTTAATAACATCCCTAACGTGAATAAAAATAAGACTTATATAACTATATTATATCCATCAATGTAGGGTGATGATATAACAAAGAGGAGCAGAGTAAGGCAATTCAAAGGAGGAAGGAAGGGAAATGGTGAAACACCCGCATAGAGCCCAGATGGATTGGTATGTATGAATGCACAACCACATTTCTTTCAAGAATTCATCTGTAATACCATGAATGTATTTTATGTCACAAATTAGACGGATATATCCTCACTCACCCTCTTTCTGTGTATTGTCCATAACTTCTTTTTAGATGCATTCATTTGTTCCTCCAATATTGAGTGACCTTCTGAACAAAAATTAAACCCCATGAGAGACATGACACTATTTTGATAATTCCCCTAAATCCAGTGGCTCGAATGATACCTGGAAAATAGTAGTCGTTCAATAAACGTTTTGGGTAAATCAATTTAACAATGTATTGAATAAATGAGCCAGATGTTAAGATAGAGGCTAGCGATGTAGAAGTTAATGAGATACTGTTTCTGCCCTCTAGGAACGAACCACCTAAACAGGAAACAGTAGAATTAATCATTCTTTCAATAAATATTGAGTTTCCACTCTGGCACAGGCTCTTCTAGGCATTGCTGATACAGAAAGGAATAAAATAGACAAATGCACTCATGGAGCTTGTTTCACAGTGGGGAATAGAAGAGTTTTGCCGACATTGATACATACACATATATCTTGAAGAAACTGAGGGAATAAGCCATGTAGATATTTGGGACAAGATTGGTTTCTGATGCCGCACAGCAAAAACGCAATGATTCTAGAGGAGAGTCCTAAGAGATGAGGTCTGAGATGGTGGTGGTGGTGGTGGGGGCTGGTGGTCAGAGACTCAGATGCCATTGTAAGAACTTCAGCTTGTACTTTGAGTGACATGGACAACCACTGGACTGTTTTAAGCTAAGACATGACACCATTTGTCCCAGTGGTCAGTACAGTGATTGCAATACATATATCCAATATACAATATGAACAGTAAAGGGGAGTCATGG
This sequence comes from Myotis brandtii, assembly GCF_000412655.1. Lineage (NCBI taxonomy): Eukaryota > Metazoa > Chordata > Mammalia > Chiroptera > Vespertilionidae > Myotis > Myotis brandtii. The sequence goes on from NW_005369027.1 coordinate 659,741, forward strand.
AAGACTGAGTTTCAAAGGATGCTTAGGAATTACCTAGACAAGGTAGCAGAGAGAGTGGGAATGGAACCGTTTCTAGCCAGATGGACATATGGCCTGGATTAAGGGACTAAGGTGAGAAAAAGCTTGATGTGCAAGGAAATCCAAGCAATTTACCAGGGCTACAAGGCAGATGATAAGGTGGAGGGGATGATGAGGGAGAGGACTACAGAGATAAGCAACAAACATTAAAGGATTTTTATTTATAGCGCTAACCCTTGCAAATAGACTTAATATTTTTAGTGAACAAGGATCATATGTTTAAAAAAAGCAGTGTTTATAACACTTTTTGTAGCTTCATTGATGAAATGGTTTGTACCATGGCTGCAGAAAAGCATGGGGATACAAATGTGTTGATTGATGCGCCAGATGTTATGTTTGAAATATATCAGAAGAGTACTTTTTAGAAGAAATTACCCATTTGTCTATTACATAAGAGAAAAGTTGTTTCTGTGCACCCCACATAAGGCTCTGGGGAGCAACTGCATGTTCTCCTGACTCAGTCCACCTCCCTGTGCTGATGTCACTGTGAGAGCACCGGTCCGCTTCAATCACCTGGACCTGCGTTTAGCAGCTCTGGCTGCCAACAACCTCACAGAATATGCCTGGGGACCCAAACTGGAAACTGATCATTATATTCCAAATAGGAATATACATTCCTGAAAAGAAAATCTTCCTTTTCATACCTATACTGACCTTTACACAATTCAGATTGGAATCCCTTTACTGACCTTTACACAATTGAGATTGGAATAGGTGTTCTGAAAATGAACTTATCTAGCAAACCATGTCTAAAAGAAAAACAAAAGAAAACAATAATGGTGCCCTGGCCTAAATAAAGTAGTTGGTTACTGTATTCCTCTTAAGTCACCCCAGGCTCTTGTAGGATGAGGACTTTTACCATTTTCAGCTGCTAAATTTTCAATAAGGGCTCAATGTACTGTACCTTTCATTTAGCTGGGCAACCTAAACTCCTAAAGAAGACTGGATGTTTGCCAATAGTTGGAACAGGAACCTCAGGGATTTCTTATAAGATTTCCTCTGTTCTACTTCTCTGAAACTGAAAACTAAAAGTGATTTTTTTCTTTCCATGTCTACAAGGTATCTTTTATTGGGGGGTTGGGGTTGTTTATATTTCCTATTAAGAAGACTTTTCAGAGCTCTTAGATTTTAATGGAAATTTATTGCTGGTGTTTTTGACAAAGGGGATGTGTTTTGTTCATAGACAAGTGGCAATTTTCTCCACAGACTAGCACAAGGCTGCAGCCAGCAACCAGGAGGAGTGACGGGTCCTGAGTGTCAGTACCATTTGCATGAGCCCACTTTCTAAGTGAGCTGAGAGGAACCTTGTTCCTACTGAGTTTGAATAAGTACTCAAATATTCAGCTTTGATGCAAATTCTTCCAGTATTAACCATTTGTCCATTGATGGTAAGAGATTCCATGAAAGATGTATGAAATCTAAGATGCACTGTTATTCTTCTGTGTAGGGGCAACTTTGGAATGATCCATGACACTGTTGAGACTATTATTTCTTTAGCTCTCCCCAAATGGTCTTTTCACCTGAGGTTACATAATGCACATGTAAGAATTAAAATAAATTGAATAGATGGTATGTAGGAATTAGTGCAAAACAAATATGGAGGATATCTCCTCAAAGTAAGCCTCTGGATATCCACAGATCAAAGTTTGGACGGAAGGGAGAGGGGGTTAAAAGAGGTAGAGGAGGAGAATGAATCTCATACTACATACGTGGTATGCAAACAACAAATCAAGTTGAGTAAATTGTGTTCTCAGGAGATTCTCTCACTAAGGCATTAAATTTCACTATCTATGAATCCCAGTGAAAATCTCATTCTCCAGCATCTGCATGGTGAAGTCTTTTCAAAAATAAAAGGAAGAGGTAAATAATTATGCAATCAAGGCATAGACATGCAAAATAAAAGAGTGTATTTACATGTGAAGCAAAAGACCTAAATGGAGGGCCAGCACTCATTTGCTCAGTAACTTTACTTTTCTGTGCCACTGTTTTCTCTTCTGAAAAATGGAGGTCATAGTCATACCTGTCCTGCTTGTGTCATAGGGATGTGGAGCAAAAGAAATAATGAGTATGGATCATTCACCTCCAATTCTTGAAGGGCGATATAAATATTAGTGACTTGGGAAAGTTTTTTTAACTCCTCTGAACTTCCATATATTCATCTGTCAAATAAAGCTCTTCAGGCCTGCCTACTTCCAGAGTGATCTGGTAAAAATCAAGTGATGTCAGCACGCTCTTTGAAACGTAAGGTGCTATCAGGTATAAGGCTTTTAAACCTATTCAAACAACTGTGTGGAGGAAAGACTATGGTTGACTAGAAATAGCAAATCCTTACACCCTTTCTATAATCTTAGCAAGTAAAGCTGGTATCCACACACACATGCACACACATACACATACACCTGCTGATGATATTAAATTTTTCCCTTCTAAGAGAGAAAAGTAGATTCGCAGAAAGTTCCGCTATCAAAATTCTAGAACATTAACTACTGATACTATTACAAGTGGTTAGGAAACAGTAAATTAAACTTTGTAGTGCTTTCCCAAAGGAAGTACAAATACACCGTCATTACTTAGAGTTTAAATTGGACTGGGAACAGTAGGCCAGCCTGCATTACGGAAAAGCAATGCTTCAGTGGTAGCAAAGTGAAGCAAACACCACTGCAGATCTTTTCCATATTAGCATCTGACAAGCAAAATACTTGCATTAATGCAGAATGTGCTATGGAAGTCATCACCAGGGGAATGATCAATCAAAGCTTTAATACTGTTTCATAAACATCACACTATGAGAACATATTTTCCCTTTCGTGCAATTCATTCAAGTTTGAGGGAACTGCTAAATTGTTGCACTTGGCACAATCTTGAATGACAGCCTGATCTAAAGAAAAGCAATCCTTTTATGTTTTGTAATGATTTGAAAAAAAAAATAGGGAATGTGGGGTGGGCATGGGGAATTGGTATACCCCAAAGGCAAATGATAATCAGACCAAACCACTTTGCTCCATTGCAAAGGTAGGGTAGATAGGAAAATGGATCAATGTTTTGAAATAGAGGAGCAGGCTAACTAAAAGTTATATGTCATAATCTGGTCAACACGAACAAAAAGATAGAACTTTGGTCAATGGTACAGTTAATTTAGGGGGCTGGAGGCTCCTAAAAACAGCCATGTTAATGACTAGTCATCTGACCTACTATCAAATAAGTTAATCTCTAAAATAAGAGTCCCAGTGTGTGCACTTTTAAACCACTGGTTCTCAATTGGAGGGATGGGGATATTTGGGATACTTGTCTTCTGGGCTTATCATGAGAGGAGGAGGGTGGTGCTGCAGGCATCAGCTGGGTAAAGGCCAAGAATGCTAAAAATTCTATGATTCACAGGACATTCCACCACAACAAAAAATTATTTGGTCCAAAGTCAATAATATGAGATTGATAAACTGAGTTCTAAACTGAAACTACCCAAGAAGTATATTATGATGTAAATAAGGACCTAGTAATTCTTAACATGAAAGTATTGTAAAAAAAAAAAATCAGCCCTGGCCAGTTGGTTGGAGTGTCTTCCTGTGGACCAGAAGGTTGTGAGTTCAAGTCCAGGTCAGGAAAAAACCCGAGTTGCAGGTTTGACCCCCAGTTGGGTCTTGTGCAGGAAGCAATCAATTTTTGTTTCACTCTCAAATCGCTATTTCTCTCTTTCTCTCCTTTCCTCCCTCTCTAAAAAAATCAGTATTTTATTAATATAATTGTTACTGCTTAAGCTTTTTTTCCACCTGAGTTTTGTTTTAATTATAAAGCCCTTGCCAGAAAAATAAGATTTATTTCTATAATAGACTTAGTGCTTTCTCTTTCAGCACACTTTTCCCCCCCATTAATTAACTTTTAGCTGCTTTTTTATAATGAGTGCCAGAATCTCCCTAAAAGTTTTAGAAGTTACAAAACTCAATGAAATTATTACATTTTTCTGATAAAAATTATAGGACTTATATTTAGAAGGGTTTTCTCCCTCAGAGATGTTATTTATAAACATTTTTGGGAGTCCTAAAATAAAATTAAAAATACATACACACAATTCTGCAGGCTAGTTATATTATTCATGCTGAAAATAGAATGTTCATGCTGAAGAATTCCTTCCTGAATGTGTCAATGTAAATGAGGTAGCTAAGAGCCAAGGCTATACAAAGAATCAGATCTAAATTCCAGGTCTTCTGATGTCCAGTTTCTAAATTAATTCCTGTTCATCATAACCATAAAATGGCCTACATGACTAATAAATCATCCTAAAATGAGAACTAAATTTTTATTCCCTAAAACTTAGGATGATATTATATAAACAATATCAGAATCAGGGCACATTATTACAAAGCATTTCTTTGCTTCTTGCAACTAAAGTTTATCTGATTTGCCAGAGAGTATTAAAAAACTGAACTGTCATTTATGAGTAATATACAGGAGTAAACACATTGTGACAATTCTAAAAAGTTTATTTTATAATATTTGTTAGCATTTATCTTAAAAAAATAAGTGAAAAAAGGCAATAATCTAAATGCAGTTCATAGATTTTCTATCATGGTTAATGGCTCATGTTTTGCAAACTGTTTGTTTGAATTATTGTATTTGGTACATATAAAAATGGAGTTTCTAAAATAAAATGACTAAAATGAAATATTCAGATGGAAAGCAATGAGAAATACAATAAGGCACTCTTACAAGAATTGTGGTTTTGAATTTTGCCACTGTAAATAAAACTAAAAAAATGACCGGGCACAATCCATTTTTATATATCCACAGGTTCCTCTCTCTCTCTCTCTCTCTCTCTCTCTCTCTCTCTCTCTTCCCCATTACCTTTATTTTAACCCAAATTCAAGCATAGAGCACTAGCAGCAGCACAGAGCTAGAAGCCCTGACACTTGGATTGTTCTGCTTGCCCTGGAACATTCTGAGATGATGAGTAAGTTCCTCCCTCTCACTGATTCTTTAGTCACCTCATTGTAAATGGTGTTAATTGGATGAATGTATGTGCTAAATCCCTCCCATCTCTAAATTTTATGGTTTTATGAAACTCTGAACTCAAAATATTTTTATCTATATGCATGATACAGCATTTTATAATTTTCATATTTTTATTTCAGTAAAGATACTTAATGTTGCAACAGAAAAAAAGAACTAACTCAAAATAGCTAAAGTCAAGCAGGGGATTTATTGGCCCATCTTCCATGTAGTCTTGGTCACTATTTAGATCTTATTCACAAACTCAAATGGCATCCTCAGTACTTGGTTTCTCCTGTCTGTCAACTCTGTTTTACATTATGTTGTTTTAAGCTTCCAAATGTACATAGTAATATCCTTATTGCTGCAAGAACAATTCTTTTCAGTTTCGAATCCCAGCAAAAAGAGGTGAGACTGTCTTTCTTTCTCTCCCTACTGTCCTAGCAACAGTCAGATTCCTTCCAGTTGGCTCTGGTTAGTGAGCAGGCCCCTCCCTGAACCAGTGACTGCAGGCAGGAAAGAGTAGATTTAAGCAGTGTCAGCGAGATGTTTTCTCTTGGAACCAGGACCAGGGAACTGGGAAGGGGGTGCTTGGAGCAACAGAAAATCATGATGCACAGTTTGAGTATTAAACCAACAAAGCAGAACAGAGAGATGGAAATAAACCAAAAACTGAGTCTTTCCTTTGAGAGTGATCCCTGGAACACTGCTTACAGGCAGACTCAGACTTTATGGAGGACAAGCCCAAAGTCTCCCTTTATTTGCTTAAGATGCTTTAAGTTGGTTTTTCTTTTTTTCCCCTGTGGGATAGGGCCTAAACGGGCAGTTAGACATCCCCTGAGAGGTCCCAGATTGGAGAGGGTGCAGGCTGGGCTGAGGGACACCCTCCCCTGTGCACAAATTTCATGCACTGAACCTCTAGTATATAAATAAACACATAAGCAACACAGAAAAGAGGCCAAAATTATGTATTTCAAACTAGTAACCAACAAGACATACATGCTGTCCCTTACCTTATTTTCTTGATGCTCCATTTCTTCCTAGTGAGTTTCAATGGGTGCACCCCCTTCTTAACATTTTAAGAAATACCTTTAAATCCTCCCCCTCCCCCCGATTCTGTTAGAATGGAAGCTCTTTGAGTTCAAAGAGCCTGTTTTGTTTATTAATGTATATCTTACATTACTAAATAAGTCCCTAAAATGAATAAGAACATTAAAGTAATCATTAAATGAATTACAAACAAGTTATAAAATAAAGAGACAAGCCCGGCCAGCGTGGCTCAGTGGTTGAGCATCGACCTATGAACTGGGAGGCCACAGGTTCGATTCCTGGTCAGGACACATGCCCGGGTTGTGGGCTTGATCCCCAGTAGGGGATGTGCTAGAGGCAGCTGATCCATGGTTCTCTCTTATCATGGATGTTTCTATCTCTCCCTCTCCCTTCCTCTCTGAAATTAATAAAAAAAATATTTTTAAAAATACATTTTAAAAAATTTTAAAATAATAAAAATAAAATAAAGAGACAAGAGGAGAGAGATAAAGAGAACATGAATTATTCTAAATTTTTTCTTCTACCTCCTTTCTCACACTAGAAACCTTGATATATATTGCCTGTCTATTCATATTCACACATCTTATATAAAAAAAGCCTAGGTGGTGTCGTGCGCGACATCATCCCAAGATGGCCGCCCTCGCGTCATCACAAGATGGCTGCCACAAGATGGCCCGCAGGGGAGGGTAGTTGTGGGCAATCAGGCTGGCAGGGGAGGGCAGTTGTGGGTGAACAGGCCAGCAGGGGAGGGCAGTTGGGAGAGACCAGGCTGGCAGGGGAGCAGTTAGGCGTCAATCAGGCCGGCAGGGGAGCGGTTAGGGGGTGATCAAGCTGGCAGGCAGAAGCAGTTAGGGGCGATCAAGCTGGCAGGCAGAAGCAGTTAGGGGCAATCAGGCAGGCAGGCAGGCGAGCGGTTAGAAACCAGCAGTCCTGGATTGTGAGAGGAATGTCCAATACCAGCAGTCAGACATCCCCCAAGGGATCACAGATTGGAGAGGGTGCAGGTGGGGCTGAGGGACACCTCCCCCCCTTGCACAAATTTCATGCACTGGGCCTCTGGTATTTAATAAGTCAGATTCCAAGATTCAGAACATGGAAGAAAATGATTACCTTCTAGAAACATATTCTAATGAAATAGGATGGAAGATAGATGATAGATAGATAGATAGATAGATAGATAGATAGATAGATAGATAGACAGATAGATGATAGATAGATAGATAGATTTTACATATTCCAAAATTAGTAGACAATGAAAAAATGAAATTGGGGCCAGTTATGCTATAGAGTCTGTAGGATAACAGCCCTAATGTGTTAAAGTTTTTAGGTTTGTTGCTCTTGGAAGGGGGAGGAAGAGAGCTTTTCATCAAATATGAAGTGAGAAGCTGTTCTGGGTATAAAAGATTCTAGAAAGAAAAAAAAGTGGTAAAATAAAAGTATATATCTATGATCCAAATGAAAATTCTTACAACTGCGTTTTGACCACCTCCCTGATGGAAAGACCCAGAAAGGAATGGGACTTACCTAGCAGGAGAACACAAGGAGTGTCTCTTAGATATTCATGTGAAGAAAAAAAGAGGGCATGTCCATGGGTATCATTGATTCACGTCACCCCTCTGATCAAAAACAACTAAGAGCTTGTTTAAAATAGATTTTAAAATAAAACCCAACTGTTTCCCCTGCCTACTTCATCATCATCATCACCCATCTGCTCTGATTATATTAGTCACATTGTCCTTTCTTACCTCAACCTCACCATGCTTGCTTTCATGCTATAGGACTTTGACATGGGCTGTTGCCTCTCTTTAAAATGCTCTGTCCTGCCCCCTCACCAATAGCCCCATGATTGGCTCTTTCTCATCAGGCAGGTCTTGAAACCAATGTCATCTCCTCAGAGAGGCCTTCTCTGACACCATCTGCAATAGCTCACTCAACAGCCAGCCCATTTTTTCCAGCTTTACAGTAGCTTGCTTGTTCATTTATCTTTTTACTCTACTGTCAATCTCTATTTTCTAAAATAGAAGCCCTACAAGAGTAAGGGGCGAATGCCTATTCTGTGTGATATTCACCAATACCTAGAAGAGTGTCTGGCACATAAGCAGTAAATCAATTATTACCAGGAAAAAATATCACTTTAAAGGGTTTAGGGCCTAGACAACTATCACATAAGGAAGTATCTAAAAATGGGGACTGAAGGAAAAGGATTGATTTATTAGCAAGTGCCTGTGTTGATTCCATTTCAAGTATTTTTATCATTTCATAATCACTTTTAGCTGAATGGGGTTGAAATAATGACCTCAATTGTTTGTTAAAGTCACTCGCTATTAATATTAACATAAGCTAAAGAAAATTTAAAAATGCAATCAGAATTAAATAATATCAGAATATTTTGGTCTGTTTTCCAGTGGCTCAAGTACCCTTGGAGCAGTTTGAAAAATTGACGATTTAGACAACTCGAAACTCTTTGACATACTAATGATATTGAATGTCACCTTACTTCTTAATGAGTAGTGCAATGATTTTGTAAATCATAAATTAAAAGTGGAATAAACTAAATAACAAGACAATAACTGCTATTATAAAAAGGCAATAAGACCACCAATAAGGGAAACTGCAGCAAGACTAGTATATGGAGAGAGAAGAAAATGAGAAAATGAGAACCTTGGCGTAGCTGGGGTTTCACAGGATTTCCAATACTTGCGACCTAGTGCCACAAACACAACAGAAAAGACACAGAGAAGGGAAATCCTACAGATTATTTCAGCATGAGACTTCTTTAAGTGATTTTATTTTGAATGAAGGCAAAGAAATACACTTGGCTACTTCCTACCTACAAAATATACAACCGCTGAAAGCTGTATGACACCTAAAGGAATACACGACTTTGTTATCCAAAATGTTCTGATACTTCAATGTCATCGAAAAATTGTCAGTGATATTTCAGGGGATTTTACTTCCTTTCCAAACACACACACACACACACACACACACACATCAAATAGATCACTATGTAAAGCTGGGCACAACAACTGTTCTTCCCCAAAAGGGGAAAGCAGGAACTTGATGCTTGACCCTGCCTGGCTGACACTGTGACTGGAAACTAAAACAGTGCAGGCTGGGGTTTTTTTCAAATCAGGCAAACCCAGCTTCTGCTGTTTCATAGGCACATGCTTCTGTGGGCCTAACGGAGTCTTAGTTTTCTCTCTACTGAAAATTGAACCTTAGCTCCCTCACCTCCAAAATGGAAATAAAAATTCCTACTTCCCAGGGGGAAATGAGAGGTTTAAATAAAGTTAAATGAAGTAAGACAATATATGCAGGTCATGTTCACATTGCTAGCAAAATGTATAGAATCTATTCTTATTCCTCAAACAGGCTCTGTGATACAAGTAGAAACAGGCACAGCTTAACTCAGCAGTCTAGAAGCTGGTTGAGAATAGGTCTATGCCTATAATGAAAGTCAGTCCCAGAAGTTGTTGTAAGAAAAGAAGTGATCCTATCACCAGTGTATTAAGAAAGAAAGGAATAAGGTCAAAATTAATTTTTTTCTTAAATATTGTTATTGACCTATCTGATCTTAAAAACTAGAACCCTGCATAAAAATTCATGGCTAATTCATGGTGAGAAAGATAACCAATGTAATGCAAATTCGAGGGTCTTTTTGCATAGTTCAAAATCAGTGCAGCCCGGCAGATGTGGCTCAGCGGTTGAGCATCCACCCAGAAAGCAAGAGGTTTGATGGTTGGATTCCTAGTCAGGGCACATGCCCAGGTTGCAGCTCAATCCCCAGCAGGGGGCATTCAGAAGGCAGCCAATCAATGATTCTCTCTCATCATTGATGTTTCAATCTCTCTTTCCCTCTCCCTTCCTCTCTGAAATCAATAAAAATATATTTTTAAAAAAACACACAAAAAACAATGAGAACAGTCTGACCCAACCAAAATGGGTGAATGAGCAGGAGGAAGGGGGTCAAAAAAATATATTTTCTAACTCATTTCCAAGCATCCTTACTCCAAAATAGAACAGTATCCTTGCCAGAACTTCAGGTCAGGAAGCAGTTAGGATAGTGCTGTCAGCTCTATAAAATATGGCCTCTTCTGGACTATGCCCTAAAGATAATTAACAGATGTGTAACATTTTTGAAATGTCAGGTACAACAAGGCAAACAATTTTATCAAAACGGAAATCATCCTTTTAGCAGAAAAAATAATAGTTATAGGAATTTCACTTCAAATCTTAAGTGCACGAAGCAATATTTGGTGAGTTTTCTAACCATGTTTAGATGCCATCAGCAATTTCAAGAACAGATTTCTTTCATTTTACAATTTTAAAATGTTCCCACTACATCACTTTCCAGCCTTTCTGATAGGCATATTCTCATGTCAGAAAGAGATGGAAAAACTGAAAATATAATATCTCATTATGGACTATCCACTGTTTAAACCTCCAGGCTGGCAATATGTATTTAAATAATATGTCATAAAAACCTCTTGGTACATAATGATGTAATAAATATGAGAACGCCTCTAAGGCTAACTCACTTATTTTTCCAATTGTTAGGTTACTTCCTGCTATGATCCCATCACCAAGTGAAATTTTAGGGATATTCTTTTGGGCAAAATAAATAGTGGTGGGGAAAACATACTAATTCCAGTTGGAATGAGGAAACAGTTTCTTAATCATCAAGTGCATTCTTTGTGGGTCAGATTTCTCTCTGCTGAGATCTACAAAATTCTCAGTGTTTCTTATATGTTCAAACTTCCAAGATTCCTAGGTAGAACTGTAAGAAAAAGAATTGCCCATCTACAAAGATGGAGAATCTGAGAGATTGGAGTCACTGTTTTTATTCATTTTAATATACATTTATTGATTTTAGAGAGGAAGGTAGAGATAAAAACATCAGTTAGAGAGAAACATCAATCAGCTGCCTCCTGCATGCCCCCAGCCAGGGATGGATTCACTACTTTAAAAAAAAAAAGTCTTCCACTCAGAAGAAATATATTCTTTTACTACATATATAGACATGCAGAAAATTTTCATATCAGAAAGCAAAACTAATCCTCATTTGTCAGAAGGAAATTTGGGGGAATTGAATTGGGATATGGAAAAATAATACCAAAAACGCGATTATATACTACCTGTATGTATAGAGGGTGGGGCAAAAGTAGATTTACAGTTGTTCCTATGGAAAATGATCTAATAATTAATATATAATAATATAAGAATAAGCTTTGTGTTTTGCATACAACTGTAAACCTACTGTTGCCCTACTCTGTATACATATCACCCTAATAAATTAATCTTGAGAAAAGATTATATGCACAAAGATCCATAGACAGAATTTATGTGTATACATGTATAGAGTAATTTTTTGCTGTTGTTAATCCTTAACCAAGGATATTTTCCCATTGATTTTTAGGGAGAGTGGAAGAGAGAGGGAAAGACAGAGAGAAATATTGATGTGACAGAAAGACATCGATTGGTTGCCTCCTGCACGAGCTCTGACCAGGGCCCAGGCCAGGGTGGATCCTGCAACCAAGGTACATGCCTTTGACTTGAATAGAATCTGGGACCCTTTCGTCAGCAGGCCGATGCTCTATCCACTGAGCCAATCTGGCTAGGGCTGTGTATAGAGTAATTTTAAGTGTGTTTACAAACCCTGGAAAACTACTTCAAAGGAGCAGTTTCAGGAAAAATGGCAGGTGTAGCAACTTACTTACTGATAGCTTGGAATTGCAATATTTCCCATGATCATAAGCTTTAAAAATGCCCAATGATCTTGTCTATGCATTTTAATATGGGTAAATATAAACATATAAGACTTTTTTTACAAGTTGTATTCCCAGTAAATGAAAACACGTCCTGAGACCATGTCTTTGAAGTAGCTTTCAAGGACTTGTGCATGAATAGTGTGGGCGATAAATTAAGACAGCACAAGAGAAGTGAATGCATAAACTCTGCTAACAATAGCATGGATCCTTGGTTTCAATCACATCATAAGCATTGCTAGACTGGCTCAGGCCAATGGTTCATTTAAAATGATGTTTTTATCTCTATAAACTGTTTATTCTTTTAGAATATAAAACACTGTGGAGTTTTAAGTGACTATTTGGACTGCCATTCCAAGGAAATGGGCCATCAGATTTTTAAAGATATATATGGAAACAAGCTCTGCTTTTTACCCGTCAGAATGAGGCCTTAATGATAGGTTGGTTTTTGTTTTGTTTTTGTGTTGTTGTTGTGTGTTTTTTTTTGGGGGGGGGGGTGGTTGTTGTTGTTTTTTAGTAACCAGAACTCAGTATTTGTAAATATCTGTTAAAGAGACGCACATATATTCTTAATATAAAAATCTTCCTGATGTGAAGTCCCATGCCAAAAAGAGAAATGATCTAGCAAGACTGGGTTTTCCATATCCAGCAAAGTACTTTCCAAAGTGCCACCGGCAATTCTATTGAAAAACTGTTCATCTGCTCCTATTCACAAGGCCACCCCACTTCTGATGAGATGAGACTTTGTATTCTTGGCAAATTTAGCCTAGAACTAAATTAGTTTTATAATATGTGTGTGTTCTTATCCCTTCAATTTATCACTTACCTAAAATATCTGCAGGTGACATGAGAGGTGAGATCGGAAATGCCTGTGAAACTGATTATAATAAAAACGTTAAAGAACATTTCATATGGTGGTGGAATGGCAAGATTCCTGCTTGAGATTCATAATTCTCATCAATATCAGTGTATCATACTCAGAAGATTAAATTGTACTGAAGTAAGAGAAGAAATTGTCCAGAAACACCAAAAAACAAAGTTCACCTAAGATGCAAAATCTTATGAAAGAGTAAAACCCTGAACTAACAAATAGATGTATACTGATATCAGTCCCTACATCCTATGTTACTGAGAGATAAAATGTGGGAGACACAAAGTTAGAGACAGGGCAATGGCATTAAATTCATGATTACAATAGCTGAAAAGAAAAAGAACATGAGATAAAGAAAAACATCTAAGAAATTCATCAAGACTCATGCTTCAAGCAATGTAGTGATATCTGAGAATATAAAGATATGAGGACACTAATAAAAACACTATTATTCTGTTGGATCATTTTAAGAATTCCATTTGTCTTGAATTAAAAAATTATTAAGTACATTGGCTTTAGTAGCAAAAGAATATATACTTCAGACCTCACATATTTTTCTGCATGTATACACACACACACACACACACACAACACACACATGTGCATTATATATATTATATACAAACACACACAGTCATATACACAATACATTTTGGCCCATCTACACTCCATGTGGTGGTTCTAAGATTTTTTTAAATAAATAAAACTAATACCTGTTCTTTCCAACATTTATTCATGCTTACTATGAACAAGGCCCCCGTCAAAGGGCTTTACATATGTCCATTTAATCCTTCCAACAACCTTTGAAGTAGTTACATTTATTATTTCCATTTTAGAGATAAAATAACTGAGGCACAAAGAAGTTCAGTAACATGACTAGAGTTATAGAGTTTAATAGATGAAAGAGTATTTGAGCACCAGCAGTCTGACTCCAGAGCTGCTGGGCTTAATACCATACTACACGGTCTCTCAGTGAAAGCAGAGGATACAAGTTAGAGTGGGAATTAATTAAGCCAGAAAAAAATAGTATATTTGAAAGTATTTGAAAGCAGAGGAAACTGGCCTAATTTCAAATATTCTTTCCAAACTTAAAAAAAAGTCAAAGAAATAATAAAAATATTGGAGCCAAATGCATCTCCTAGATCAAAAGAAACAAAGAAAAAATAAATAAACTGGAATATATTCAACTAAAAATCTTCTGAATAGCAAAAGAAGCCATCATCAAATGGGAACCTACTGTATAGGAGAACATATTGACCATTAATACATCTGATAAGGGGTTAATTTCCAAAATATATAAAGAACCCATACAACTCATCAAAAGGAAGACAACAATCCAATTAAAAAATGGGCAAAGGACCTGATTAGACACCTCTCTAAAGCTTAGACACATATGAAAAAAATGTTTAAAGTAACTAATCATCAGAGAGATGCAAATTAAAACCACTATGAGGTGCCCTAACCTGTCTGGCTCAGAGGATAGAGTGTCGGCCTGCAGACTCAAGGGTCCCAGGTTTGATTCTGGTCAAGGGCATGTACCTTGGTTGCGGGCACATCCCCAGTAGGGTGTGTGCAGGAGGCAGCTGATGGATGTTTCTCTCTCATCGATGTTTCTAACTTCTCTATCCTTCTCCCTTCCTCTCTGTAAAAAATCAATAAAATATATTTTAAAAATAAAAAAAATAAAACCACTATGAGGTATCACCTCACACCTGTCAGAATGGCTACCATCAATAAATCAACAAACAAGTGCTGGTGAAGATGTGGAGAAAAGGAAACCCTAGTACACTGCTGGAGGGAATATAGACTAGTGCAACCACTGTGGAAAACAGTACAAAGTTTCCTCAAAAAAATAAAAATTGAACCGCTGTTTGACCCAGTAATCTCACCTCTAGAAGTATATCCTAAGAGTCCCAAAACAATAATAAAAAAATATATATATGCACCCCTATGTTCATAGCAATGTTATTTACAATAGCTAAGACCCAGAAACAACCCAAGTGCCCAACAGTAGAGGAGTGGATAAAAACCTGTGGTACATTTGCACCATGGAATACTATGCAGCAGTATAAAAGAAAGATCTCTTAGCCCAGTGATGGCGAACCTTTTGAGCTTGGCGTGTCAGCATTTTGAAAAACCCTAACGTAACTCTGGTGCCGTGTTACATATAGAAATTTTTTGATATTTGCAACCATAGTAAAACAAAGATTTATATTTTTGATATTTATTTTATATATTTAAATGCCATTTAACAAAGAAAAATCAACCAAAAAAATGAGTTCGCGTGTCACCTCTGACACGCGTGTCATAGGTTCGCCATCACTGTCTTAGCCTTTGTGACAGCATGGATGGACCTGGAGATTATTATGCTAAGCCAGTGGTTCTCAACCTTCCTAATGCCTCGACCCTTTAATACAGTTCCTCATGTTGTGGTAACCCCCAACCATAAAATTATTTTCGTTGCTACTTCATAACTGTAATTTTGCTACTGTTAGGAATCGTAATGTAAATATCTGATATGCAGGATGTATTTTCATTGTTATAAATTGAACATAATTAAAGTATAGTGATTAATCACAAAAACAATATGTAATTATATATGTGTTTTCCGATGGTCTTAGGTGACCCCTGTGAAAGGATCGTTCGACCCCCAAAGGGGTCGCGACCCACAGGTTGAGAACCGCTGTGCTAAGCGATATAAGCCAATCAGAGAAAGACAAATATCACATGCCCTCACTAATATGTAGGATCTAAAGAACAAAATAAACTGACTAACAAATAGATCCAGAGGCATGGATGTATGGAACAGAATAACAAATCTCAGAAAGGAGGGAGCTGGGGGGACAGAAAGAGATTAACCAAAGAACTTGTATGCATACTAGAGACCTGGTTCAAGGATTCGTGCACTGGTGGGGTCCCACGGCATGGCCTGCGGGGATTGGGCCGAAACCAACAGTCCAACACCGCCTGCTCCTCCTGCCTCCCGGCCCCACTGTGCCTGCCATGGGCTCATGCCCAGTCAGTCCTGATCAGGAGAGGCTCATGCCGCCACAGCGGTGCTCACCAGCCTTGAACCCGGAGTCTGGCGCCTGGCAGTCAGCTGAGCAGCACTCCCATTGTGGAAGCACACTGATCACCAGGGGGCATCTCCTGCATTGAGTGCCTGTCCCCTGGTGGTCAGTGAGCATCATAGCTACTGGTTGATCAGTTGGTCGCTTAGGCTTTTATATATATAACCCATAGGGTTATATGCATAACCCATAGACACAGACAATGGTGTGATGAAGGCCTGGGGTGAGGCAGGGGCTGGGTGGAAGGAGGCAAAGGGGGGTGTAATGCAGGACAGCTGTGATACTGTCAACAATAAAAAATATATATTACTGGAGAATATACTATGATGCAGAAGGTATATACAGATGATACCAGAAGGGTTAAAGCTTTGGTAGGTGGCTCTTTACTCAGATAAGAACCTCAGGTTCTAATCAAATAGATGTCCCTCTGCTGTGACCTAAAGGGAAATCTAACAGAGTCATAATAAAGACATATTCCAAAATCGCTTTGAAAACCCCAGTCACTCTTCTAAACCATCTTAAGCAACACAGTGGGCATCAAATCTAGATTACAGGCTTTAATTTGGTGTAAACACAGAAGAATATTCCAGGATGCCTCATCCCAAACCCTTGTTAAACTAAGACCCATAGCCTAGTGGTCTGCAACAGAAACTACTTCCTACAGCACTGCTGGAGTAGCAGCAGTGAGTCAAGGCTGAGCCAGCTAGGTTTTCAGGCCGGCCAGAAGGCAATCATGTCAGAGCCAAAGAGAAAATACTCGAGAATAGCACACATGAGACTGGCAACTATAGGCCTGCAATCCACAATGTCTCTTAGATACTTTCAGGAGGCAGGCAATTTTAAGCTAAATAGTCAATGAAAATATCTGCAAAACCACATTGAAGAAATATAACGAAAATAAATGCTGCACATAAAAAGCCCTAGAATATGCTACTTTACTCTCAAGATGAAAATTCTACCTCAGATTGAATGTTCAAATGGTAAGGAGGTTGTCAGCGAGTATGAATCCACATTGTTTTGTTGTTGATTTGTGTTGCAGAGGGAAGGGAGTGGCTTTGTTCTAGTTTAAATGTGTAAATGATTCTATGTTGATTATAACAGTGAAAAGATATGCCCTAGTCCAAGTTGTTCTTTTTGCATGGTGCACCTTGTACTTTAGCCCATCGCAAATGAACATTTGAACTTGGGAACATTATTTACCTATTTGTACACCTGTGAGCTAAACTACAGCACTTTGTACTAGAGCAGAAGCTATATATAACTCAGGCCTGGAGAAAGCAATATAATGCTCTTATATAGCACATGATGTAGCTAATTATTCCCATTCTTCATGTTGTTACTCTTCTTTCTTCTACTTTCTCATACCTCTCTTCTGTTTCTTAACAGCTTTATTAATGTATAATTGGCATAAAATAAACTGCTCATATTTAAATTTGATACATGAAGTCTATTTTTTATACAACCAATTATTCCAGCACCATTTGTTGAAATTATTTTCCTTTATCCACTGAATTGCCTTTGTACTTTTATTGAAAATCAGTTGCCTCAGTAAATATTTTGTGTGCACTCAAAAATAATTTATATTGTACTGTGTTTCAATGAACAGTTCTATAAAAGTTAATTGGATTAACTTGGGTGATAGCATCAATCAAGTCATCTAAATCCTTACTGATTTTTCAGTCCATGGGCTCTATTAATTATTGACTGGGATATGTTAAAATCTCCAAATATAATTGTAGATTTGTTTATTATGCTATAATGTTTGAAAACAGAAGTCCCCTTCCTTTTATAAATTACTTTATCTTCTTTTACTCTAATTTTTTCATCATGTTCTCTTTGCTTTTTTTTTTTTAAAGGATACTGATATCTTGTTTACATTGGTTTTGCCCTACTCTTCATCTCTTTATTTCTAGTCCAAGTAGTTCTTCTCAACTCCTGTTTGAAATAAAAATCCCTCATTGTTCTCTATAAAATGGGTAGCCCTCCCAATCATTAGAACACAATCCTCTCAGATACAAATGGTTTCTTTCCAGCCAGTCGCAAAGTCACCTTTGGTGCCCTGTTATAGAACATACATCTCAGTTCAATCTCTATTAGTGTATTTTGCTCCCTCTCTTATATTATCAGGGCATGACTCTAATTCATGTTGTGGTACCTTACACTATTGTGGTCAACCCCTTCAGTGCCTAGAATAGTATTCTATATATATCAGTATGCAATAAAAACAACATCCCCAGGTTCTCCCCTGCCTGCAAAGCAGAGACTACACTCTTCAGTCTTTATTCAGGGTATAAGCTAGTTGTCCTTTCTTTTTTTAAATATATTTTTATTGATTTTAGAGAGGAAGGGAAAGGGAGAGATTGAAACATCAATGATGAGAGAGAATCATTGATTGGCTGCCTCCTGCACACCCCCTACTGGGTATTGAGCCCAAAACCCAGGAATGGAATGACCTCCTGGTTCGTAAATGGATGCTCAAGCACTGAGCCACACCGGCCGGGTTAATTGTCCTTTCTTCCTTTCTCTCTTCTTTCTCTTTCTCCCTCCCTGGTTTTCTTCCATTTCTTCTTCCTTTTCTCCCTTCAACAAATACTGACATTCTTTCTAAAACTCTCTGCTTCTTGAAATTAATCGACCCATTGTTCTCAGCAGATAGCTTATATTTTCTACTTGGGCCCTGTAATTCCACCTCTCTCCCTACATAAGCCTTGTAAACCCATTTTTATTCCAGCTTCTGGATGAAGATTTTCTGCCTTCAAAGACAGAGCTTTCTCTCTTTTCTGTGCATGTTACTCTCTGTATACATAAACACACTGAGAAGCAGTGGGTTTAAAAGGAAAAGCAGAAGCCACTGCTGCCTCTATTAATTATGTGAAAAGAGTCAAGAATCTGGCTTTTAAAGTGATGGAAATAAGAAAGGACAAATCAATATGCTCCTTAGAGAAATTATCTTCATGATAGCACTGGTAGAAAGATATTCCTTTTCCCTAAAAACAATAGTGAGTGATGAGGAATACATAGATAAATAGGCTGTCCACCAGGCAGAGTCCATATGAAAAGTAGGAGCACACCAAAGTATGAATAGAAGAAAAGGTTGGGCTAGTCTGCAGAAGTCTACACAAAAAGGAAGAACATATTTGAAGCCACTGTAATAAGAAACTGGTCCAGTAAAATCAAGTACAAAATTTGCAGGCGAAGAACCAAGGCTTGAGATATAAAAACAGTAGGAAGAAAGAAAAATTGCAAAAGACTATACTGCATACAGTTGGCAGAATTAGCAGAGAACACAAGAGACACATTAAAAATACAGAAGAGAATATAAGAGAATATTTTTTTAAATGAGAATAATTACATATGTCTAATTTAAGCATTTAAGAATGACTATTTAAAGAAAGAATAAACCATTCTCCAAAAACTCTCTTCATTTTAAAGTTCCAAGATAAAAACACTATAGAAATATTGTTCATATCAGTAAAACAAACTCCAGTTAAACAACTCACTATTTGACATTTTATTAATGTCTAATAAGGCTAGATTCATATTCATTAAGTCTATATACAAAGTATGGAGAAAGATGAGCTACAAAGTGAATGTCTGATCAAGGATGAACACAGTGCATTTTGGATTATGACCATTTTCATAGTTTTATGTAATAATAACATTTTTAAAAAATATTTTTTACTGATTTCAGAGAGGAAGGAAGGAAGAGAGAGAGAGAGAGAGAGAGAGAGAGAGAGAGAGAGAGAGAGAGAGAGAGAATTTCTTCTACTTTCTCATACCTCTCTTCTGTTTCTTAACAGCTTTATTAATGTATAATTGGCATAAAATAAACTGCTCATATTTAAATTTGATACATGAAGTCTATTTTTTATACAACCAATTATTCCAGCACCATTTGTTGAAATTATTTTCCTTTATCCACTGAATTGCCTTTGTACTTTTATTGAAAATCAGTTGCCTCAGTAAATATTTTGTGTGCACTCAAAAATAATTTATATTGTACTGTGTTTCAGTGAACAGTTCTATAAAAGTTAATTGGATTAACTTGGGTGATAGCATCAATCAAGTCATCTAAATCCTTACTGATTTTTCAGTCCATGGGCTCTATTAATTATTGACTGGGATATGTTAAAATCTCCAAATATAATTGTAGATTCGTTTATTATTCTATAATGTTTGAAAACAGAAGTCCCCTTCCTTTTATAAATCACTTTATCTTCTTTTACTCTAATTTTTTCATCATGTTCTCTTTGCTTTTTTTTTTAAAGGATACTGATATCTTGTTTACATTGGTTTTGCCCTACTCTTCATCTCTTTATTTCTAGTCCAAGTAGTTCTTCTCAACTCCTGTTTGAAATAAAAATCCCTCATTGTTCTCTATAAAATGGGTAGCCCTCCCAATCATTAGAACACAATCCTCTCAGATACAAATGGTTTCTTTCCAGCCAGTCGCAAAGTCACCTTTGGTGCCCTGTTATAGAACATACATCTCAGTTCAATCTCTATTAGTGTATTTTGCTCCCTCTCTTATATTATCAGGGCATGACTCTAATTCATGTTGTGGTACCTTACACTATTGTGGTCAACCCCTTCAGTGCCTAGAATAGTATTCTATATATATCAGTATGCAATAAAAACAACATCCCCAGGTTCTCCCCTGCCTGCAAAGCAGAGACTACACTCTTCAGTCTTTATTCAGGGTATAAGCTAGTTGTCCTTTCTTTTTTTAAATATATTTTTATTGATTTTAGAGAGGAAGGGAAAGGGAGAGATTGAAACATCAATGATGAGAGAGAATCATTGATTGGCTGCCTCCTGCACACCCCCTACTGGGTATTGAGCCCAAAACCTCGACATGTGTCCTGATCAGGAATGGAACCATGACTTCCTGGTTCTTATTGGACGCTCAAACACTGAGCCACACCGGCCAGGTTAATTGTCCTTTCTTCCTTTCTCTCTTTTATCTCTTTCTCCCTCCCTGGTTTTCTTCCATTTCTTCTTCCTTTTCTCCCTTCAACAAATACTGACATTCTTTCTAAAACTCTCTGCTTCTTGAAATTAATCGACCCATTGTTCTCAGCAGATAGCTTATATTTTCTACTTGGGCCCTGTAATTCCACCTCTCTCCCTACATAAGCCTTGTAAACCCATTTTTATTCCAGCTTCTGGATGAAGATTTTCTGCCTTCAAAGACAGAGCTTTCTCTCTTTTCTGTGCATGTTACTCTCTATATACATAAACACACTGAGAAGCAGTGGGTTTAAAAGGAAAAGCAGAAGCCACTACTGCCTCTATTAATTATGTGAAAAAAGTCAAGAATCTGGCTTTTAAAGTGATGGAAATAAGAAAGGACAAATCAATATGCTCCTTAGAGAAATTATCTTCATGATAGCACTGGTAGAAAGATATTCCTTTTCCCTAAAAACAATAATGAGTGATGAGGAATACATAAATTAATAGTCTGTCCACCAGACAGAGTCCGTAGGAAAAGTAGGAGCGCACCAAAGTATGAATAGAAGAAAAGGTTGGGCTAGTCTGCAGAAGTCTACACAAAAAGGAAGAACATATTTGAAGGCACTGTAATAAGAAACTGGCCCAGTAAAATCAAGTACAAAATTTGCAGGGGAAGAACCAAGGCTTGAGATATAAAAACAGTAGGAAGAAAGAAAAATTGCAAAAGACTATACTGCATACAGTTGGCAGAATTAGCAGAGAACACAAGAGACACATTAAAAATACAGAAGAGAATATAAGAGAATATTTTTTTAAATGAGAATAATTACATATGTCTAATTTAAGCATTTAAGAATGACTATTTAAAGAAAGAATAAACCATTCTCCAAAAACTCTCTTCATTTTAAAGTTCCAAGATAAAAACACTATAGAAATATTGTTCATATCAGTAAAACAAACTCCAGTTAAACAACTCACTATTTGACATTTTATTAATGTCTAATAAGGCTGGACTCATATTCATTAAGTCTATATACAAAGTATGGAGAAAGATGAGCTACAAAGTGAATGTCTGATCAAGGATGAACACAGTGCATTTTGGATTATGACCATTTTCATAGTTTTATGTAATAATAACATTTTTAAAAAATATTTTTTACTGATTTCAGAGAGGAAGGGATAGAGAGAGAGAGAGAGAGAGAGAGAGAGAGAGAGAGAGAGACATCAATGATGAGAGAGAATCATTGACCAGCTGCCTCCTGCATGCCCTCCACTGTGCCCTGACTGGAAATTGAACTGTGACCTTCTGTTTCATAGGTAGATGCTCAACTACTGAGACATGCTGGCTGGGCTGTAATAATTACATTTTATTGTGTCATAGCTTCTCTTCTCAACTAGATCTTAAACTGTGTGAGGCCAGGACTCTCTCATACATTATGTGTTTCAGATATAATATCTTGCATGGTAGACATTAAATGAAGATTTTCTGATTTAGTCTGTAATTGTTAATTGTTAATCTTTGTTGTAGAAATTCATCTACTTCTTTCCCATTGATTCTAACCCAGTGGAAGTGCCAACCACCCTTTAGAGTACATCACTGGATTAGAAAGTCCAATAGAAACATGTCCTTTAGTAGAAAAGAGAGTAACTTAAAGTATCAATTACTTGGGGGGAAAGTACATGAATGATAAAGAAGTAGTAAGGTACATAAGAGTAAGCAACCTTTTTCAAAAATATGTTCCACGTGTCAGTTAGTGTTAACTAGACAACTGCTATGGATGTAGACAATCACTACAGTCAACACTCTACCAGTCTTCATAGTGTACCTCCTAAGGAAAAAAATCTATAGCAAGAAGGTCTGAAATGCACTTAAACCTTCTCAAAAATCCCATCATTTTGGATTTATTTGGGGCAAAGTATTCTGATTTATTCAGTCTTAACTGATAGAAAATTTCAATTAATTTTCTATTTCTTATAATGTCAAAGTCATACAACCGAGACACTTGGCAGGTTTCTGTTTTCTGAAGAACTATAAAAGGTAGAAATAAGTTTTATAGAAACAGTAAAATATATTGGAAATGATGATGCCACTTACTGGAAAACATACTCTGTACTATTAAACATTAACTCTAGCAAGACCCTGTCTGGGGGCCATGGTGTACAAGCCTAAAACTAAGAAATATACTATGTGATACAAAGATATCTTAGTTGGCGAGGGCTACCAAAACAAAGTACCACAGACTGGGTGGCTTAAAAAACAGGAGTTTATATTCTCAGTTCTGGAAACTAGAAATCCAAGATCAGTGTTAGTAGGTTTTCTTTTTTCACTCCATCCTCACATGATCTCTCCTCTGTGTGTGCATATTCCTGGTATCCAATTTTTTTTATAAGGACACAACTCACACTGGACTAGCACCCACTCTAACACTCACTTTAACCATCCCTTTAAGGCTTTATATCCAAGTACAGTCACACGGAAACTAGAAATCCAAGATCTTTGTTAGTAGGTTTGCTTTTCTCTAAGACTTATCTCCTTGACTTGCAGATGGCTACCTTTTCATTCCATCCTCACATGATCTCTCCTCTGTGTGCATATTCCTGGTATCCAATTTCTTTTATAAGGACACAACTCACACTGGACTAGCGCCCACTCTAACACTCACTTTCACCATCCCTTTAAGGCTTTATATCCAAGTACAGTCACATTCTGAGGTACTAGAGATTAGGGCTTCAGCATAAGAATTTGGAAGCACACATAGTTCATAACTAGAAGGATATTGGGAAATTCTAGGAAAGATAAGGTTCTAGCAAATACTAATCTTTTACTTAACATCATCGAATATTGAACCAGAAGGAACCTAAAAATATATTATGTCTAACCAACCATGCAATGCAGACATCTTCATTAAAGCTTCCCCAACTAGGGCCAGCCTCTGCTTTCTTACTGGGAATGCACCACTCCCAGGAAAATGAGTTCCATTCAGATAGAGTTACTTACTGTTTGATGGGACACTACTTTAGAAATATTAACCAATGTGTATTTTCTTATTTTTCTAACTCCACTTAGTTTTGATTCTCTATCACATCAGGGAAATCCTATCTAATAAAGAGGGAATATGCTAATGGACCCTCACACCATCACAAAGATGGTGGCTCCCATAGCCAATAAGGAGGGAATATGCTAATTGACTACCATGCCTTCAAAGATGTCTGTGCCTACAGCCACAAAATGGTGGTGCCCAGTCCCCTCAGTCCCGCCAGGGTGGGCCCGGCTGCTCTGCGCACCTGCCTCTGGAGTTCCCCAGTCCCCTCAGCCCCCCAGCTGCCCAAGGTTGGCCAGAGGCACAGGCTAGCCTTGGATGGCAGCTGCCCAGCCACCTAGGGCCGGCCTGAGGCTCAGGTAACCACTGCAGGCCGAGGCTTGCACTGCCGGCAGTGGCAGCAGCAGAGGTGTGATGGGGCATCGCCTTCCCCTGATCACTGGGTCACCTCCCACCCCTGAAGGCTCCCGGACTGTGAGAGGGAGCAGGCCGGGCTGAGGGAGCCCCCTCCAGTGCGTGAATTTTCAAGCACCGGGCCTCTAGTGATGTATAATACAAAGTAGTGGCTTTTAAGTGTCAAAAAGTGCAGGCCCTGTGGACAGCAGGAAGGATCTGGCATATGTGCTCCACAGACCTCATTTTCTCCAGGTCCAATCTGAAGGAAAACCAGTCTCAGAGACCTTACATGGACTTGAAGGTAATAGTGACTAAAAAGATCTCAGGGAAGCATGGCTGGGCTTTGTGCCTTCTCAGATAGACCTACAACCACCCCCCACAGAATTCCCTGTGCCTTGGTGTAGACCAGGAAAATGATTCCAATCTGTCAAAAGAGGCTTTGACATAACTGATACAGGTCTTTGAGGACAGTACAAGTGTTGATTCAGCAGCAATTTACATGGGTCAAGAACTAGAGAGGATAATGAGTCTCAGCAAATGCCAGATCAAATGGGAGATCAGGTCCACTGCCCATTTTTTAATTGGATTACTGTCTTCCTCTTGTTGAGTTGTATGAGTTATTTATATATTTAATAAGCCAACCCCTTATCAGATATATCATTGGCGAATATGTTCTCCCATACCATGGGTTTCCTTTGCTATGCAGAAGCTTTTTACTTTCATGGTCAAAAGACATATGAAAAATATTTAATATCATTAATCATTAGAGAGACGCAAATTAAAACCACAATGAGGTATCACCTGACACCTGCCAAAATGGCTACCATCAATAAATCAACAAACAACAAGTGCTGGCAAGGGAAAAGAGAACCCTAGTACAGGGTGGGTGGGAATGAAGACTGGTGCAGCCACTATGGAAAAAAAGTATGGAGTTTCATCAAAAAAATTAAAAATGGAACTGCCATTGGACCCAGCAATCCCACTTCTGGGAATATATCCTAAGAATTCGGAAACACCAATCAGAAAGAATATATGCAACCATATGTTCATAGCAGCGTTATTTACAATAGCTAAGATCTGGAAACAGCTCAAGTGCCCATCAGTAGTTGAGTGGATTAAAAAACTGTGGCACATCTACACAATGGAATACTATGCAGCTGTAAAAAAGAAGGATTTCTTCCCTTTGAGAAACATAGATGAACCTGGAGATCATTATGCTAAGTAAAATAAGCCAATCAAATATCACATGATCTCACTCATATGTGGAATCTAATGAACAAAATAAACTGAGGGACAAAATAGGACCATACACATTGGAAGCATGGAACAGACTGACAGATCTCAGAGGAAAGGTGAGAGGGAGGGCAGTAGAAGATTAGTCAAAGAATTTTCTGTGCATATATGCATAGCCCATGGACACAGACAACAGACAGGGAAAGACCTGGGGTGGGGTGGGAATGGGGGAAAAGGAGGAAAATGGGGGAACATCAGAAACACTCTCAACAATTTAAAAAAAAAAAAGGAAAATTAGAGGCTCTCTTCCCTTGACACCATGGAAACTCCCAGAAATTAGTTGGAATTCTGGGGAAAAGCTGAGAGAACCCCTAACTGGCAAAGGCTTAATTTATATCATTCAGTGTCAACGTAAAAATGATTTAGAAAAAAAGTTAATTTTTTTAATACCTGAGTTTATGATTACTGTTACATGAACATAAATCTTGGCTTTCTCCTCATTACTTTTTCACTCACACTGTCTACAAAAGTGTAGTTTATACCAAAGTTATTGTTAGTTATCACAAGAACTGAAATTAGATCAGTTAGTATATATGTAATTGTACATGGGTAATGCTCAGTCATTTCAATGCCTACCCTGTAAGGCCTCCAGGGCTGGTAGGCATTGAAATGACTGGGCATTACCCATGTGCAATGGCTAAAACAAGGCTCCCTATATATTAAAAAGCTTGAAAATGTATCAACAACCAGGGCTGACTAAGAGCCTCACTGATGTTTACTTTAATAACCAAATCAGAAATCTAACACATAAAATGTCACTGTTCTAGTGAGGAAGAAAAACACAATTAAGATACTTGAAATTCCAAATGTTAGAGATTAAGAAGGAAGCTAACACAATATGCTGCTCTATCTCTCAGTAAAGCAGTTATACAAATAAGTCTATCTGTCCATCCTCTGGGATTAAGATCAATTGTAGCAACATAGAATGTTGGAATTAAAACAGTTCAAAACCATCTGGTCAAATATTCTCATGAACAGAGGTGAGACTTGAGATCCAGAAACATTAAAAGATTTGTTTAGGGCCCTGGCCAGTGCAGTTCAGTGACAGAGCGTCAGCTGCACAAGGAAGGGTCACGGGTTCGATTCCTGGTCAAGGGCACGTACCTGGGTTACAGGTTCCTTCCCTGGCCCTGGTTGGGTTGCATGTGGGAGGTAACCAATCAACGTGTCTCTTTCACATCAATGTTTCTCTCTCTGTCTGTCTCTCCCCATCCCTCCCTTCCACTTGCTCTAAAAATCAATAGGAAAAATATCCTTCAGTGAAGATTAACAACAACAACCACAAAAATTTGTTTAGATGCACAGCAGTCCCTGGCAGTTCCAGTCTGAAAAATGGTGTCCCCACCTTCCACTTCTTTTACTGCATGTTTTTCAAATTAAAAACAGAGTCATTCTCTCAAGGTTTTCTTACTCTTCTACAAGGGCAATTACATGATTGGCACTTATAAACTATTTACAATGAGAAAGTAAGTCAAGAGACTGGTTTATCTCAAAAGTTCAGCTCTCCCCTTTTGAGAACATATTTTTCCAACGGATAAAGGATTTGGTTTCTCAACTATTACCCATCAGAGAACCTGTATCAGCTATGCCAAAGCCCTTTTACTCGTCACTAATTACATGTGCTGCTGACAGAATGATGGATTGGCCTAAATTGTATGGGATATAATAAATGCTGTATAAAGAACTCTCCAAAAACAAGATAAATTGAGTTTTTAGAAAACATTTACATGTATTCATAATAAAATGCAAAATTCTTTAATGTGTTTTTTTAAGCCCTTAATTATCTCTGGATTATTTAACATATATTTTGGACATATATTCAAAATACAAGTTTTGAATATGTAATTTAAATACATATTTGAAATGTACTTCAAAATATGATGAAATATAACTTGGAATAAAAATTAAACTACTTAAGGTATTTGTATTTCAAGACTGAAACAAATCTTAAAACTTTGTAATGCACTTGCACCAATTATAATTTTGGAATTCTCTTACCATCAGTTGTGTTGCAAACAATACCACTTCTCTAAACATTTGCTAGTTTTTATCTATAGAATATCTTTTAGATATACTATTAATCTTACTTTGTTTTGTTGTAAAACCTTTAAGAAAAGTATTGGCAGTTCAAGTTGAAAGGCACTTTTTCATTACGGTAGTTATAGCTAAATGGACCCATGTTTAGCCACCTGAAGTACACGATGTGGAAACCTACTCTCAAAGACATTTGCCATCGATGAAAATAATATGTTTTCCTATCAATTCACACAACCCTCAGAGTGATTTATTTGTTAGAACTATACATTCTCTGTACAGTCAAGTAATATGGGGCTTGGAACACACAATTAGCCTTTTCAATAAACTCTAGCAAGATAAACAAATCCTGTTAGCTTCAGCAACTTTCTAAAGCATTGAAACAATGTAAAGAACTGAGTTATACATCATGAAAATCAAGAAATATATGGATTTAAGCACTGACCCTTCTAATAATGAGTAATCCTACTGTCCCTCATTCACATCTTGTATTCCAGGCCTCTTTGTTCTTCCTTGTAATTTTTTATATTGATTTTCATAGCATAATTTAGGATTATTTGGTCAACTGTACATACCATGTTCTTATTTTTCTCATGGTTTTACTCTTTAGGAGAATATTTGGCTGGTGGTTTCCACTCTCCCTTACTGACTCCCTGAACACCATACTCAGTCCTCTTTTCTGGCCTCACCCATCTTCCCTAGGCCACAACCTCCCTCACACCAAAAATGAGTTTCCCTAATGCCTTCTTGTTAGAGTATAACACTGGTATAGCTGAAATAAAGCCAATATAGCCATGTATACCATCTAACTTGGTATTTATTGGCCACAAATATTAGAAAGGGAAGAACGTTGGAGAGTTCTCTGAAGATACTAACATGCTAAATAGTAAATATATAAAAATACAAACAAAAATTCACAATCAATTCAGAGAATGCCCCAAAATATATAAACTTCAAAATTATATCACTGATTCCCCCAGGAAGTTTAGAGCACTGGGTTTTCTCCTTCCTGATGAGAAACAATGAAGGAAATATAAGAGAGAGAAACATTTGACCTGTATAATAAGTAAGAATTTATTGTCCCAAAGAGCTGCTTTTGGCTCTGATATTTCAATATTGTGCAAGAAGGTAGCTAGTCTCAGTTTTAGGAATGTCTAACTTTACCTGAAAGCTAGACTGTTTCTCTCTCTCCCTCTTTCACACACACACACAAACACACACACACACACACACACACACACACACCCATGGCAAAAGATATTTGAAAACACTCAGCTCTGCCTGGCCTGTAAGTGGTTGGACACACCACAGTGGGTCTCTTTCCTTTGGAACACTGTGCCAGCATCATAAAAACCTGGCTTAAAATCGAGCAACACGTTTTCATGCTGAATGACTTTATTTTGCATTCCCTCCTGTACAAATAAAAAAGACATCTCATAGTGAGCTAGCTTCCGATGCTAGACTATACCACGGATAAGCTCATGACATTTAGAATGTGTCTATATGATAATAACAACTGTGGAGAGCATAGATTATCCACATACTCATTTCCTATTTCTTTACTTTTTTATTTTAACATCCAGAAACCACTCTCCAGGCAGTCTCCCTGGTGGCCACGGGAAAAATTGGGTGGTTGGATAGGAAACTCTGGGTAAATATTTATTAGAATACTAATACCTTATCTAAAATGTGCTCCATATATTTGAGGGACTTCATGCACCTTCCAAAATCCTCAGAGCTCTGGCCCACACAGTAGGCCTGAGAATCACAAATAGCAGGGTGCTGTGATCTGGGTCCTTCTATCCTCCTAGCCAGCCTGTATCTTACTTTCCCTCCTTCGGTGAAAGAAAGAAATTCCAATGTTTTATTAAATTAGGTCTGATTCTATCAATATTAACCAGCAGGAACCTCACCTTGGTCCCTGCAATTGCCTCACATCCCATCTTTCTTCTTAATCACTAGTGGCTTTTTCTCTTTGGGGTTTTGGTTCCAATAGTTACTCAAAATCTGAGAATCTCATTTGGCAATAGTAAGCCAATTGGTAGTTTAAGTGTTTCCAAGTGTGGCTTCCGGCAAGGCTTTTTGTTGTTCCGTTTTTGTCTTCACTATGAGTAATAAAGATCTTAAAGAAATTAATGAAAATATCACCCTAATTTGGAAGCTTCATTTACAGCGATTGGTTGCTAGTCCTCTGTTTATGGATTATATCCTGGCAACATTGTCATCATATCATCATACACCTTCACAAAACTGCTGGGATCTGCTACGTCCACCACAGAGTCTCTCTAACTGTTATGTCTGAACTCCAGACTCATGATAATTCAGAGTTTTCTGGATTTCACCCTAGTCCATCTATATTTTATTCTGAATCATCATTAAAAGCAAGTCACTCTTCTCAATAAACCCTCTGATTGCACCCAACATCATTCAGGGCAGTCCGTGATAATAAGGTCCTGTTTCATCTGGCCTCCTGGTATCCTCTATCCTCAACTCCGACTGCTCTCTCCTTCATTCACTCCTTTCCTGTAACACTGAATTCCTTGCTCTATCTTAAGTATAAACTACAAGTTCCTAATTGCCCTTTATTACCACATCTCTTAGCATTTATCTTTCTCCTATTCTCATCCTCCTCCTTCCTTCCCCATCTCCTAACTACATGATTTCCTTTTGGGCAAATGTCTCTAACCTCCTCCCCTACTCTCAGCTCCAGCCTCTTTGAGGCCTTTACTTAATTGTACTTTACCCACAATACTTTACTTGTATAAGGAATTTATCCTTTATTTGATTTCTCTAATTGGAATACCTACTGAGAGCCCTTGTTCCATTAAACAACACATATTTCTAAGCATCCAACTTTGTGGAGAGGAAGAGTCGAATGGAAGGTGCTGTCTGGAATGAACACATTGCCAACCACAGGGTTAGATAAAGGGCCTCCATCTTCTCCCACTGAGGCCCCTTGGTTTTAGAGATCTTGGTTAATTTCAATGACTGACCATTTGGTCCACTGGTTATATCTCTTCCAGCACTTAGAAAGTCTACTCTGATGTTTTAAAAATCATCACAAAAAGTGAGTTCACAAAACCTTAGGCCCTCACCTTTGACCACAATAAAAGCTGAACCCCAAGCCTCTGTGCTCTCTCTCTACCTGTGACCTCACTATGTAGCTCCAGGTGTGCTGTGTGATTTACAGGTCCTGTAAGTAATAAACCTTGATTTTTTTTCAGTTTCCTGATAGTTATTAAGTGGGTTTTGCAAT
The DNA here is from genome assembly GCF_000412655.1 of Myotis brandtii. Taxonomy (NCBI): domain Eukaryota; kingdom Metazoa; phylum Chordata; class Mammalia; order Chiroptera; family Vespertilionidae; genus Myotis; species Myotis brandtii. The sequence goes on from NW_005369027.1 coordinate 690,535, forward strand.
CATAGTAAGAACCACAAGGGCTGGTCCAACCACAACACTGGTTATCATTAGGGTGTGACTAGCACAAAACAATAGCCTTAATGTACTTAAAAAATTTGATGTTATGTGCGTGTGTGTGTGTGTGTGTGTGTGTGTGTGCATTAAGTGGGTATTGCAATCATAGTAAGAACCACAAGGGCTGATCCAACCATAACACTGGTTATTATTAGAGTGTGACTAGCACAAAACAATAGCCTTAACGTACTTAAAAAATTTGATGTTATGTGCATGTGTGTGTGTGTGTGTGTGTGTGTGTGTGAAGGTAGAAGACTAGGACATATTTAAGAGCTTGTCAACTTGGTCTATAACATTTGTATATTTACATATTTACACAAATGGAAGAGGTGGCCTCCATTTTTACTTTTGCCCTGGTCCATTCAAATGTTAAGGGTGAGTCTGTCTCCTTCCCCTGTCAAAGTAATATTAAATTTGACCAAACTGAAAGTAATATTAAAAAAGCATAAAGAGACACTATTTAGAGAGAAAAATCACAAAAAGCATTATTAAGCAAAATGTTCATTCTGAGAGCTCTGTTTTATAAGGGAGGCAGTAAGTCATAGATATAGTCAATTTCCAAAAAAGGAGATCAATCCTAGCCACACTCAAAAGGAAATAATTGAGAAGGTATGTTGACTATAATAAATTAATAAAATATTAACATATTAACAATATTTACTTCAAACCTTTGCTAATGGAACTAGTGTATTCTGTAGATGAATGACCTGGAATTAAAACGGAAATTCATCCTCTCTTTTTTTCTTTCTTTCTAGATTACAAACCTGGGCTCTTTTATACATCCTAAGACAAATAAGCCAGATACAGAGTCATGGTCAACACCCCCATCTTTCCTACCCACACACTCCAAATTTAGTCACCAAGTCAAGTAATTATTTCCTAAACCTCTTTTATTTAGACCCTTTATCACTGCTTCTATACAATTCTCATTACTGCTGCCTGATCTATTGTTATAGTCCCCTTTTTTATCTGTTCTCTGTAGTTCCACCTTCCAGAACTATTCACCATCTATCCTCCTTCTGTGGAGCAGTGGCATGGTTCCTATATCCGCAGCATAGCATCACTCAGGAATTTGCTGGAAATGCAAATTCTTGGGTTCCACCCCAGTCCTATACAGTCAGAAACTGGGGGTGGGACCCAGCCATCTGTGTCCCAACAAGCTCTCTAAGTGATGATTGTACATGCTAAAATTTGAGACCAAGTTTCTAAAGTAATATTTTTAAAGGACAAAGCCAATCATGTCACTTCCCTGCTTAAAACTCCTTTAATAAATCCTTACCATAAAAAGGAGAAAGTCCAAGCTCTTAGGAAGATGTGTAATGTCCTTTCTATTCTGTTCTGTTCTGTTCTTTTTTTTTTTTTTTCAGGTCTTCTCTCTCCATTTCCTCCCTCCCACCCAGTGTTTTAGTCATCTGAACATTCCGAAATAGTCTAAATGTACCCTGTTTTCTGTGCCTTTTCCTAGTGCACCTCTTCCCACACACAATTTATCCACCTGGAGGAGTTCTATTCATCTTTCCAGATCCAGCTCAAATGTCCCCTTTTGTAGAATAATTTCTGAGGACTAATTTCAATAATTTACTTACAGCCTATTCCAGTTCTTCCAGGCCCACCCACGTAATTTTTCTACTTTAACATTTTTAGACATCCAGCTCTTAAGATAAAATGAAGTCCTGTGTACCGTAGGATAGAAAGAGGTAGGAATAGAAATGGCATTGCTTACTCCATGTCCCATGCTCCCACCCCTGGTTCAAGAGTTAAAGATTGGAGGGTGGGGGTAAGGGGGAGAGATCAACCAAAGGACTTGTATGTATGCATCTAAGCATAACCAATGGATGCTGACACCAGGGGGGTGAAGGCATGAACGGGAGGGGGGTGGGGGGGAGGGGTAATTGGGGGATAAAGACACATATGTAATACCTCAATCAATAAAGAAAGAAAAAAAAGAGTTAAAGGTTGCCATCTGTCTTTTGGAATAGCTGTGGCTCTTGCTCTTTGAGGATACTGCGGCTTCTACCAGATGTTGGCTCAACTATTTAACAATGAACCCACCGCTACATTTACAGGATCCGAGGCAAGGGTACAAATGGAGGCCCACATACCACATGTCTAAATATTTAAAAGTTATAAATAAAACAAAAACTTCAATAGGCTATGTTCTATCATTGTGTTACCTTAAAAAAAACACAGAATTTCTTAGTGACAAATCAATAGTATATGTAAAGCAATAATTTTCAGATGTCTGAAAGCTGGAAAAATATCAAAGACAATAAATGTAATATTTATATCTGTTTATATCTGTGTGTTCTGTTGATGAAATGTCAATGTTTATATGAGTATAAAATAAACATAATTCATCAGTTCTTAAATATGTATTCCATAAATTTATAATTATTGTATTCATTTTATGAAAATTATTGTTGTTATAATCAAAATTTTCATTTACTTTATATATTGTTGACAGTGATGCTCCAAAGAATTTAAAATAAATTTCAATTTTATTTAAATGGAAGAAAATGCAAATTTATTTCATCAAAAATTAAATTAATATAAAAACTCAAATAAAATTATTTTTTTAAAGTTCCTTTTTCTTAAATATTCAAAGTTACCCATAAAGTTGAAAACGAGCATGTATATTGTAAATACCAAATCTTTATTTCAGAATACTTCATTAAACCTGTTATTTTTCTCATTTAATTTTAAGTTTCATTTAACATTGCTTGACACCAGCTGGCCAGTATAAAAAATTGATAGCACAGGTCATGCACGCTTTCACTGGTCCTACATATTTATAAATGTAAAAGCAATACAAATTGTTTAGCAATGCAACCTCAGCCACCCTGCGAAATAACTGTGATGATTTGTATGTCCTTTCAAACCCAACAATAAAATATGAAAAGAAGCAAGAAAATTGATGCTCAGCTCTACTCGGGAAAATAAGTCTTGGTTATGTGAGGATTTAGTGAATTGATTCCAAGAGAAAGAATCCTAAAAGTTTATTTATCATTTCTCTTACACTGCTCAAATGCCCCTCTCTATACCCGCATTCTCCAATGCAAAATGTCTCCAACTGCGCTCCCAGCAGTTCAACCTGAACATTTTCTAGGCATGCGAGCTCTCTTGCTTCTATGATGTAGAAGTGACGAGGAGAACATTTTCCTGGGTCATGTTAATCATGAGAGTGGATATTTAGGGTTACAATGGCACTGAGCCAGTTCTGATGTCCAGATACCAAGTACAAAGACATTTATGCTTGTGTATCTGTGATAGGGGGGCCCTCCAACATGTGGGGCCCACGACAGAGCCTCCTTTGCCTTAGGTCTAAGCATAGTACAACTTAGGTATTTGATGTCCTCATCCTAGACAGAACCAGAGGACTAGGGTCGAATTTCAAGGTGCTATCTTAAGGCAACAACCCTGCTCTATCTAGGAGTTAGAGCTGTTATACATTTTCAATGTCTTAACCAACTTCAGTCCAGCAGAGCAAAAAGAGTTTTTATCTTCTACTAACTACCCCACCCCTCCCCCTAGCCCCATCCCCATCCATTATCACATCAAAAGGAGTCTCATTTTTGGCTTAGCTGTTGTCTGAGTGGAGGTGGAAAGAAAGGCCTCATTATATTCCAAGAGATTTATATTTAATGGTTCATGCTTAATACATTTAATAAAATATATTCATGTTTAATAAAATAGCATACTTTTGTGATTGAGTTCTTTGGTTCATTTATTATTTGATTCACTATGTTGAAACCAAAACATAGTCACTGAGCATCATCATGAGATGACTTTGGCATCTCTGTGGCCATAGATCTGAAGGGACTGTTAAAGAGAAAATAGAAATTTATAGGGGAATGTTTCCACACACAGGCATTGTGAGGGTTAATTTTATATATCATCTTGGATAGGCTGCAGTGCCCAGCTGTTTGGTCAAACAATAGTCTAGATTAGGGGTGGGGAACCTATTTTCTGCCAAGGGCCATTTGGATATTTATAAGATCATTCCAGAGCCATACAAAATTATCAACTTAAAAATTAGCCTGCTATATTTGGTCAAACACTTAATTAACGCACCCCTAAGGCCTTGGCAGGGCCAGACCACATGATTTGTGGGTGGGCCTTATACTGCCAATGGGCCAAACGTTCCTCACCCCAGGTCTAGATGTTGCTGTGAAGGTATTTGTTTTTTTGGTGTTTTTTTTTTTTTTGATGTGATTAACATTTACAATCAATTGACTTTAAGTAATAGGCCTTCTCACATTAGTTGGAGGCCTTATGAGCAAAAATTAAGTCACCTGAAGAAGATGGAATTCTGCCCTAAGATTGTAAGATAGGAATCCTAATGAAGTTTCTACCTTGCCGGCCTGTCCTACAAATTTCAAATTCAAGTCTGCAACACCAACTCCTGTCTGAGTTCTAACCACTCTCCCTATAGATTTAGAACTTGCCAACCCTCACAACCACATAAGCTAATTTCTTTGGGAGAATCCGACTGCCACAAGTAGATATTTTCATCATCTATTTTTATCCCAATCCCCACAGTTAGGTAATCGCCAAGACAATGTAAGCATACATGTGCGCTGCATACTTCTCTCTTTACCTCCCCATAGTATATGGTACAGATGCCATCTTTAGAATTTATGGCATAAAATTCTAATAATAGATTTAGAAGTCTGCCTCTTATTCTACACTGTGAATTATGTATGTGCAGAGGCTGTGTTATTCATTATTTCAGTTATTCATTATTATATTTTCCAAGGCTAGAAACTGTCACTTAATAAATGCTCAATAAATGCCGGCCACATGTTAGATGAGCAAAATTAGCACCAAACTATATCAGTTGGCATGTGGCAGAGGATACAGGAGTAAGGAGGGATGGTGGTAGAGCAAGGAGGGAAAAAAAGAAAATAGTGGGGAAGGGAGGGAAGAGGGAAGGAGGGAGAAAGGGAGGGAGGGAAGGAGGGAGGGAGGGAATGAAACATTGATCCATTGCTTCCCATATGTGTGCCCTGACTGGGAATGGAACCCACAACCTTTTGGAAAGCTAAGACTCCACATGAGATAGTATTCAGCCAGCTTTCCCAAGCTCCCAGCACAGTCTTAATCACCTCTCTCACAGCGACTTTGATAGCTCTGGCTAAGGAACTTGATACCTGCAAGCAATTAACTTTAATAAGCCAGCAGGTGTTTTCCTTAAAAGAATGCTGACGAGCCAATTTGCTGACAGCAGCTCTAGATTCTCTGGTTACTCAGCCATGGCTTCTACCTTTGCCCTTATGAACTCAGTCTGTGGTTGTGAGTAATGAATGAAAAGGTAGCCAGAGTGTCGTTCTTTAAACAGTGAGGCTTGTAATCAGCTTTAAGGCATGACTGTGCATTACAAATAGTACCAAAAAGTCTTTTCAAGTTACAAATAAAAGCAAAAGCCAACAAGTGGCAATAGCTAACATTGTCACAGCACTTCATACTTTCTGTAATATTTGCTAAATAGAAGGATATGAACGTGCTTTGACCTGCATTGGCCTCTCTCTCTCTCTCTCTCTCTCTCTCTCTCCTTTCTTTTTCTGTACCTATCATTCCATTACCTAAAGCAGAATCCTGCAACGGTTCTAAACTCCTCTTTCTCCCATATCAATAATTCCTAAATGTTGTAATTGCATTATTGTCTTTTTTTTTTTTTACTTATGTCTTTTACTAGTAAATGCAGTGGAAGCCTAATGTGTCTCCCTGGTGTCAGTCTCAGGCATCACCCATCCCACATCACTGCTGGTGTCCTCCTTCCAAAATGTAAATATGATTTCATTTTCATGTTCCCCACTGCTAATGGAAAATTTGGAGTCAAATCTTCCTCAAGAGTTAAGTTTGTAGAGGTTATAATCACATTTTACTGAAAAAAACAGTGGATATGCTTTAATTATCCAACAAATACGGTATGTTGCCCATTATATATGAAACCCTGTGTAGTAACACATGTGTTTGTGTATGTAGTTACTTAAAGTCGATAAGAAAGAGAATGTAAACTTGACCTCTCTTGTGAAGCCACAGCTGTGCAGACTTCAGTGCTCGCCATGGCCAATGAAAAGCCCAAGGAAGGAGTCAAAACTGAGTACAACTATCATATACATTCGAAGGTGGTGGGGCAGGATGGTCCTGGGATGCAGTTTAAGAGTAAGAGGCGCACACCACTTAGTGAAGGAATGAAAGCCTACTGTGAACGACTCAGTTTGCCAACGAGGCAGATCAGATTCCAATTTGACAGGCAGCTAATCAATGAAACACACACCTCACAGTTGGACATAGAGGATGAAGATACAACTGGTGTGTTCCAGCAGCAGACAGGAGGACCTGCCACTTCACTCCAGAACTCTGTGCCTCCAGACCAAGACCTTCTCAGTCAGAAAACTGCCATGTTGTTGCACCACACCCTGACCACTACAGTATAGTTTTTCTCTGTTCTTTTATCTTCCCCTTCCCCATTCCTTTATTGTACATAAAGAAACTAATGTGTGTACATATGCATTTGCATTTTAAACTAAATGGCCAGTGCTATGTTCTGATGGACATCATGTGGAGATGGGGTGGAGAAAAATACTGGTTCTATAAAAATACCCGCTTTGTCCATTAGTGGCATACTCATTCAGCTCTCATCTTACATTCCAATAAGTTATTTTGCTCTCATTGGTGTTTTTGTTTGTTTGTGTGTTTTTTAATCCTCACCTGAGGATACTTTTCCATTGATTTTTAGAGAGAGTGGGAGAGAGAGGGACAGACAGAGAGAAATATCAATGTGAGAGAAACACATTGATTGGTTGCCTCCCGCACATGCCCTGACCATGGCCCACACTGGGGAGGAGCCTACAACCAAGGTACATGTCTATGACGGAATCAAACCCGGGACCCTTCAGTCTGCAGGCCAAGGCTCTATCCACTGAGCCAAACCAGCTAGGGCTGCTCTCACTGTTTGATAAAGACAGAACAACATAAAAATCCTCGCTACCTTGTTTGATTGGAGAATTTTAATGTTTTTTTTTTCATTTATCATTGTAAAACCAAGGACAATTTTATAACATTTTTGTACATAGCTGTACATGTAAAGCAATCTATCCTTAAGTAGAGATAAATTACTCTACAAGAAATGAATCCTAGATAGTTTTCCCTTCAAGTCAAATGTCCCACTGTTTAAATAAACATCTTGTTTGAAATGAAAAAAAAAATAAAAAGTAAACTTCATGAGGGAAGAGATTTTCATTTTGTTCACTGATGTACTTCAAGGGTCTGAAATAGGGCTTGTCCCATAGCAAGCAGTCAATAAATAGTTGTTAAATAAATAGAAAATAACCATGTTAAATAATACCATTCAAATAATTCTCTCTCTAACACATGGAACACTGAAATAACAAAAATTAGTCTGTGTATGATACTACATCAGTAAATTTGCATTTCTTTCTATACACTACATATAGTGGTCCATGATCCATGCCACCAGCCCTATTGGAAGCTTCAAAGTACCAAATCATTCAGTGTTCTCCGGATACACTGTGTTCTCACCTACAACTATTTACTTGCACCTTAACCTCTCCAGCTAATTTGGATGTCTTGTACACTTGAGGAATTTACTTTTCCTCCAATTTAAGTACTTCTAAACATTTTAAATGAACTGCATTTTTCATTGTTTTCTTGCAGGTCTGCCTTTTTGGTCAGATTCTAAGATCCTTCCGTGTAAAATCTATGCCTCTCTACTAGTTGTTTCTATAGGACAGTGCCTGGGATATTGATAGGCATATATGGAACATTTGACTTGCATGAAGTGTATATCCGTCTATTGATCTCTATATCTGTTGTGCTTAGCATGAACCTTTCTTGATGCTGGCTGTTCCTTCCAGCTCCATTACAGCCAGATATGTTACCTTAGACAAGTCACGTAAACGTTCTGAACTTGGGTTATCATCTGATCATGCCTGTTCTGCTCTTCAGAAGCCAAAGATACTCAAATTTTTTGAACATATTAATGAGCAAAACATTCTGTACCAGAGTCAGACTGCAGTCAGCACTCTTTGGTCCAGTGTTCAGGCCACCGTGCAGCAGCCTCAGCACCCAGGACATCCTTGCCACCACTTCAGAAAAGCTTCTCTGCCCGGAAATCGCAGAGACCAGGAGCCAGCACTCGGTGATCCTGGAGACTATCTGCCGCAGCAGTGCCCGGTGATGCTCTGATGTGGTTTCTGGGCAACAGACTGTGGTGAGGGGAGGTCAGGTGGCCATATTTTGAGACTTTTTTCTGTGCAAATGTATACCTCCCAGGGGGGTTTCCTGACATGACAGAGACTTTGCTGTAGGAGCGGAGAAATATGTCCTTTGGCCTTGAGCACTAGTGTAATTAGATCTTAATCTTTAGATGTCCGCATTTTAACTCACCCCCCAGGTAGGATTTTAGAAAGCTCAGGCATTTAGAAAGCTTTCTCACAATGAAGGCCAAAGGAGCAGGTGAGAGCAGAAGGGTAGAGGAGAAAAGAATAAAGGTCCCTGGTGGTAAAGTAGTTGTAACATACATACATACATACGTGCATGTATGCATATGTACGAACAAAAATAAAAGCTCTTTGAAGAACAGCCCTTGGCAAGCATTAATTAAATGTTCACTCTGAGTTAAGGGGTGTCATCTTGATAGCAAAAGTATTGGAAAGATACTTCTCTTTCCTTTGCTTGCCCTTACTTAAAAAAAAAGAGGGGGAGAGCCCTAGCTGGTTTTGCACAGTGGATAGAGTGTTGGCCCTCAGACTGAAGGGTCCTGGCTTCAATTTCTGTCAAGGGCATGTATTCAGTTGCAGGCTCCATCCCAGGCCCTGGTCGGATGCATGCGGGAGGCAACCAATCAATGTGTCTCTCTCATATCAATGTTTCTCTCTCTCTCTGTCTCTCCCCATCTCTTCCACTCTCTTTAAAACGCAATGGGAAAGATATACTTGGGTGACGGTTAACAAAACAAACAAACAAAAAGAGGGGGAGGAAAAAAGGGGGAAATAGAGCTCCTCACTATTAGGATTTTTTGGCAATGGAGGTAAGTCGAGGGGCTATTCTGAAAGTGAGACAGTAAGGATAGTGATCTCTTGTGCCCCCTCCCTCCATTCCTCCTGTCAGTCAACCACCATACGTGGTTGGCTTCCGCAGCCAAACTGCAGATTTGGAAGAACAAGGACAGACCATCCTCTCACCTGCAGCAAGATGACAGGGCTGCTGCTGTGCAGGCTGGGCTGACCTCCAGGGCACACTGTGCAGCAGGCTGCCTTTGCCAGGATGGGCATTCGGACATGGCCATCCTCGCCCCCAGCTGACCGCTGACCAAGGGAAGCTGAAAGAAGGCAGGAACAGCACATTTCCTGGAAGGTGACTTAGGCACTTGGGTTCTGGGTTAGGCAGCTTGATTTACAAAAAGTGATATATCTTTAGAGCAATGGTTTTGAAGGTGTGCACTTGCATAATCCAGAGGTTATGCAAGATGACCCATAAGGTTATGGAAGAAAATTAAACATATTTATATCTTCTTCCCATTAAAAAAAAAAAAGCTTTTTTCTGTGTATGTTTTAAGATGTATATGACTTTGTAGAATTATATGAGTTATAAATAAAAACACCTATATTAGGGAATTATTGTAAATAATATTTTTATAGGCATGAATAATTTTAAAAGTTTGGAAACCACTGTGATAAAGAAGGATCATGATTCCTTTTCACATGCTCTGCTGAGAAAGTTGAGATACCTGTTCATATTCAGGGAGGATCTCGAGTTTCCTCCACCGGGATGTCTGGTAAGAATGATAAATATCTTGGATTGCTAGTGTAGAAATAAGTAAATAAAGCCAGAAGAGAACAAGGCAGGCTGCACACATCTGTGTTCGCCCTTTCCAGAGACTCTCCATCCACATGTGTGGCTCTAAAAGCTCCGACAGCAATGGCGAATCCCTGAGGGCACTTCACTAGCTCTATCTTGTGTGAAGCCAGTGGTTCTCAACATTCCGAATGCTGCAACCCTTTAATACAGTTCCTCATGTTGTGGTGACCCCCAATTTCATTGTTACAAATTGAACATAATTAAAGCATAGTGATTAATCACAAAAACAATATGTAATTATATATGTGTTTTCCAATGGTCTTAGGCGACCCCTGTAAAAGGGTCGTTCAACCCCCAAAGGGGTCGCGACACACAGGTTGAGAACCGCTGTGTTAAGCCTTTACTCATAAGCACAATTGTGAACTTGGAAGGAATTTTTCAAGTGTCAGGAGAGCAATAAGGGTCATAAGGGATGGTGATGAGACCATGAAAACAGAAGTGAAGGCAACAAGAGGCCTCTTCATCACTGTTGTTAATAATGGCAACCAGCCCTAACCGGTTTGACTCAGTGGATAGAGCGTCAGCCTGGGGACTGAAGGGTCCCTGGTTCGATTCCGGTCAAGGGCATGTACCTTGGTTGCGGGCACATCCCCAGTTGGGGGTGTGCAGGAGGCAGCTGATCAATGTTTCTCTCTCATGGATGTTTCTAACTCTCTATCCCTCTCCCCTCCTCTCTGTAAAAAAAATCAATAAAATATATTTTTAAAAAAATAATGGCAACCAAGGAAATAATTACTACTTATTGAATCCCTAGTAAGTTATGGCACTTTGCTAGCCACTTTTTCAGCAATGCCATCCATTTTTAGAGTGACACTCACATTTTACAAATAAAATAAAAATTTCCAAGACAATGAATATTGTAACAGGTACACTTTACCCCAAAGCCACTATTCTCCAGATGATATCATTCTGTCTCAGAACCAAGGAAATAACTACTACTTATTGAATCCCTAGTAAGTTCTGGCACTTTGCTAGCCACTTTTTCAGCAATGCCATCCATTTTTAGAGTGACACTCACATTTTACAAATAAAATAAAAATTTCCAAGACAATGAATATTGTAACAGGTACACTTTACCCCAAAGCCACTATTCTCCAGATGATATCATTCTGTCTCAGGACCATGGTCCTGAGTGACATTAGGGAACAGTGAGAGCAGACACATGTTATAGTACTTCAGGGCATTATAATCTGACTAGGTTATGTTTATCAGCTATTTATTTTTTCTTTTCATTAAAATCTTAAACTGTGGCCAATGTCTTTGTCAACAGGAAATTGGTGCAGGCTTCCTAGGCCATCAAGTAGAAAGACTAGATTTCCCCTCAATTGTGAGTATCTATATATATATAAGCATAATATGCAAATGACAAAACCATGGAACAACCGGTCGGCTATGATACACACTGACCACCAGGGGGCAGACGTTCAATATAGGAGCTGCCCCCAGCCTGCAGGCCCCCATAGCACGATCATGGCCTGACAACCAACCTCTTGGTCCCTCTGCCCAGCGGCAAGCTCTGATTGCCCAATGGGGAACCAGGAACTGGGGCTGGGTAGTGGCAGATGCAGGCTATGCCAGGGCCCCAATTGCCCCACCGGTCACCTCTCACACAGAGGGTGACCGATGGTGGGGGTGGAGGGGCCTGTGAGCAGGCAGGAATGGCCAACCTCTCGGTCCCTCCCCCTCGCTGACAGGCTCCGATTGCCCAATGGGGAACAGGGAACCAGGGGTGGATGGTGGCAGACATGGGCGGCACAGGGCCTCAATCACCCCACTGGTTACCCCACACACAGAGGGCGACCCAGGGCGTGCCCGTTGCCCCCAGAGCTGTCAAAGAACCACTTCCCACACAGGACGGAGCCATCGGTGAGGTTCAACCAGAGGTTTTCCCGCAGGTCACATCTGGCACACTTCCAACCACTGGAAAGTCATTGGAGAACAGTTAGTACAGCTGGAATGCAAGGCATAATTAGAAAATCAACAGTGCCTCAAGAAGAAACAAGCCTGGCTGGTGTGACTCAGTGGTTGGCGTCGACCTATGCACCAGGAGGTCACGCGTTCAATTCCCGGTCAGGGCACATGCCTGGGTTGCAGGCTTGATTCCCCAGTGGGAACATGTGGGAGACAGCTGATCAATGATTCTCGTTCATCATTGATGTTTCTATCTCTCTCTCCCTCTCCCTTCCTCTCTGGAATCAATAAAAATATATTTTTTAAAAAGAAGGAAGGAGTGCCTCAAGCTGGGGCCATAGTAAACAATCGGTGGAATAATCTGAGTCACTCCCAGAGCAGCAGGACCCCACAGTACCTTGCCTGCCACCCAGATGGGGACCAGCTCCTCCCTCTCCTCCGAGATGGCTCTTGGACTTTAGAAAACTAACACAGAACCCGAGGACAGAAGGGGAGGTCACTTCCTTAAAATTCCCATGTGAGGGACAGAGGAGCTTGAATACGTTTAAAGCATTAAGGATTCCATGTATATAAACACCTAAATTTCAAAAGCATTAACTACACCTAAGAAAAATAGTTTAAACAAAACCCTACTACATGGCAAATTAAATTAAGTAGAAGGAAAATCACCCTAACGCAGTGGTTCTCAACGTTGGCTGCTCATTATAATCACCTGGGAATCTTTTTAAAATCCTGATTTCTGGGCCTCATTCTCCGGAAATTCTGTTTCTTTGTTATGGGGTGGGGCCACAACATTAGGGCCTAACAGAAGGTTAAATATCGGGTATGTGCCAGGGACTTACCGAAACTCTATCATTGAATTCTAATGAACACCCTCAGCATCAGTATTACCATCCCCACTGTGAACAGGAGAAACTGAGGTATCATGCCTGTGCTAAGACTACACAGAATGGGACTGCAGTGCAGTTAGGGTTCAACAAGACTGGACACATTCCTAATCTGCTCTTTCCTTCTAGCACCTGCCTCTGGAAACACAGCAGCACCTAGGAGATGCTCAAGTGGCCCAGAGAGCATTCCAGACAAATATGTGACAACCAAAGACTACTTTAAGTTGGGTTCCCCAAGAAGCAGATTCTGAGACAAAAAAATGAATGCAAATGACAAAACCATGGAACAACCGGTCGGCTATGATGCGCACTGACCACCAGGGGGCAGACGTTCAATATAGGAGCTGCCCCCAGCCCGCAGGCCCCCATCGCATGATCATGGCCTGACAACCAACCTCTTGGTCCCTCCGCCCAGCGGCAAGCTCTGATTGCCCGATGGGGAACCAGGAACTGGGGCTGGGTAGTGGCAGATGCGGGCGATGCCAGGGCCCCAATTGCCCCACCAGTCACCTCTCACACAGAGGGTGACCGATGGTGGTGGTGGGGTGAGCGGGCAGGAATGGCCAACCACTCGGTCCCTCCCCATGGCTGACAGGCTCCGATTGCCCAATGGGGAACAGGGAACCGGGGGTGGGTGGTGGCAGACATGGGCGGCACAGGGGTGGCAGGGGTGCAAGGCCGGCTGCCGGCAGCTGGGGAAAATCAGCCCTGATGGCAGGCCAAGCCTAGGGACCCTACCCGTGCATGAATTTTGTGTGCCGTGTCTCTAGTAATTTCCATATTTAAAAAAGTGTGACACCGCCCTGACCGGTTTGGCTCAGTGAATAGAGCATCAGCCTGCAGACTCAAGGGTCCCAGGTTCGATTCCAGTCAAGGGCATGTACCTTGGTTGCGGGCACAATAGGGGATGTGCAAGAGGCAGCTGATCGATGTTTCTCTCTCATCGATGTTTCTAACTCTCTATCCCTCTCCCTTCTTCTCTGTAAAAAATCAATAAAATATATTTTTTAAAAAAAAGTGTGACACCTACTGGGAGAGTCAGGCCCTGTAGCTAAAAGTAATCTCTGCATTACAAAGGAAAGCCAAGTTTCTCTACCCATCCCCTCAAGCACCCACACATCTTTAATATTTTCAAGTGTCCTCCCCACCTGTATAGCCCTTTCCAGAGACTCTCCATCCAAATGTGTGGTTCTAAAAGCTCTGGCAGCAACAGTGAACTCCTGAGGGCACTTCTCTCCAGGTCTGTTTTGATTTAAGCCTTTACTCATAAGCACAACTGTGAACTTGGAAGGAATTTCAAGTGTCAGGAAAGCAGTAAGGGTCATGTCTGTCCTGAGGGAAAAGTGTAGCCACTGAATAGCTCCAGGCTTGGCATCCGTGTCCCTGTTCAGGTTTGAGGGTGGTGTGACCCCAGCAAGGTCAAGGTCCCTTCTGTCCGGTCTGCTTTGAGCCCAGGTGATTTCTGAAGTCTTTTCTGCTCTCACATTCTAGGCTCTTTAGCCACTCCTGATTTTCATGAACTTACTTTTGTTCTGCTCCTGTCTAGCAAGAAAGAATAAAGAAAGCAGAGAAGAGGGCATAGAAAAGGGCCAACCAAACAGACCCTTACTTTATAATTATTTGGATATAGAATCAGCTGTTTTGTCTTTTTGCAGGGTGTGACATACATACCATTTGTTTAAAAAAAAAAACACATATGCTTGTGATTTTTTGACATTTGTTGAAGTTGTACTTTTATGACCATTAGGGCAGATGCTGATGTTGCTAGTTTCACTTTTTGTTGTTGCTTAAGTTCCATCCATCACACAGCCCAAAGCCCCCAAGATCCTGTTCTTGGAGTCAGAGAAAGAAAGAACACAGGGTCTGTCAAAAATAGTCTCCTGTCTGAAGCTGTTCTCTAGCTTAAGAGCTTTCGGCTTAGCTACTTACCTCAAACCCATAGGGAAAAGTCGGAGCAGCTCTTTCTACTCTCAAATGGAATATTTGTGTGTGTCTCTTCAGAGCTACAAATCCCGGAGCCCCATGCGAACACTTCAATTTATCTTTGCAATATCAGTCCTCCCATGACAGAGAAAAAAAAATTAGATGAGAAGCAGGCTCCGTGTGGGCACGCTGGCTTGTCAAGTGAACACACAATGAGCATCTGATGTTTTTCCTCTCTCCGTTAAAAAATAATAATAAATAAAAAATGCTTTGTGAGCAGTTTGTTTTTTAAACCAACAAAGCTTTAGCCTGGGCTTATCAGAACCCTCTCTTCCCTCAGTCCCACCACTGCCTTCATTCCCCTTTTCAGCTCCCATCCCCTCCCATCTCAGCTCTGCCCCATTTCTCCTAAGGTGGCTTTGCTGGTGAACTCCACCTGCATGTCCAGGACCACTGCAGGCTCCTGGTTAGTCCTGGCTGGCTCAGCACACATCCTGACAGGCTTAAAGAATCAGCAGGACTTAGAATTAAGTGGTGTTTCAACTGAATCTGGAATTTGCCGTGCCATCAGTGAGCTTCCACGGAGCCCTTAGGATGCACTATGCTGGAAGTCTGCCTCATGTTGGTCCAAGTTTTAGACCACAGTGTCTGTTACAGCAGGTAGTTAGTTAGTTAGATATTAACAAAAGGGAGGGGAGCAAACAGAACCAGCTGGATTAACTAGGAAAGGACAGTTTCACAGTCACTCCAGGCATCATATTGCCAACTATGGCTTGGGTACCACCAAGCCTTGGCGACAGATGTGCAGATAGGATATGAGGCACAGGGAAGTTAAGTAGCTTGCCCCAAATCAGCCTCGGGTGCCAGAGTGAGGCAGTTCTGGGCCCTGATGACCTTCCTGGGCCTGGCGGGCCCAAGTGTGGGCCTGCTGCCCCAGAATCTGCACTTCTCCCACAGCAAGACAAAACTAAGCCACCTGGTCATACTAGTATATGAGGCATTGGGCATGGAGTACCTGGGGGCAGTGAATGTAATCTACCGGCTGAGTGCTGGGGGAGTGCCTTGTTGAGTGTGGCAGCCTTTTCAAGGGCGCTCAAATAAATCTTGCCACTGTGGATGAAAGGGGCCCACATGCTAAACCTGACTAGCTCAGGGAAGGCCTGTGTGGCGGCCTTGCAAACTCAGAGACCTAAGTATCCATGAATGACAGTCTGAACTTCAAAGCAGTTTATGGTGGGTAATCATGTCCTAGGCTAGAATCTTCCCTGACAAAGGTCAATCTTTACCTTAACTAAGCTTGTGTATTGTCTTTTGCATCTACAATAACATCTCTTTGGAATGTCAGGGTGACTCCCCTTTTTCCAAACCCTTCAGGGCACAACCAATGCACAGGGGAGGAACCATAAATCCTCTCATTGTTATCATGTCAATGGCTGACTGTTACTATCCTGTACCCACCTATGTAAAGGATGCGTGTGTCTATCATTTTACTTTTTATCCATTCCCAGAGGTTTGAGCTTAAAACTTTAACTAAAAGCAGTTTATGGTGTGTAGTCATGTCCTAGGCTAGAATCTTCCCTGACAAAGGTCAATTTTTACCTTAACTAAGTCTGTGTATTGTCTTTCGCATCTACAATAACATTCCTTTGGAATGTCAGGGTGACTCCCCTTTTTCCAAACCCTTCAGGGCACAACCAATGCACAGGGTAGGAACCATAAGTCCTCTCATTGTTATCATGTCAATGGCTGACTGTTACTATCCTGTACCCACCTATGTAAAGGATGCGTGTGTCTATCATTTTACTTTTTATCCATTCCCAGAGGTTCCCCCACTTTGCTTTCTCCCACCTCCTTAATCTATCACCAATGGATTTCATGTACCCCCCTTGCATCATCTCTTTTGATTGTAATGTATAAAATAAGGTGCAAAATCGCCATTCTCAGGAGCATTATTTCAATCCCTTGAGATTTTCCTCCCCGGAAACTGTCAACAGTTTGGCTCACATAAACTCACAAAATTTTTTCACAGGTTTGAATGTTTCTTACAGTGACACTGCTATCCCTCAAATCTTCTTACACACGTGTCCCTGAAATTCCTTTCCCATGACACATGTGAGAAGCTATTTCCAGACTGGTCTTCCTCTGGTAACATATCCATCTTGACCCCTGCTTCATGACCTGTCTACTGATTCTTGTTCTAGACCAAGTTTCTTTCTAGACTTGGAGCCTGCATTTAACCCAGTCCCTCTGTCTGGTCCTTGCCTGCTCCCAGAGTCCAGGGATGGAGTGGAGGAATCTGTACCCCACATCCAGGTCACTGTCTAGAGGTCCCGGTACTAATAGACAGGTTTCATAAAACTGTCCCATCTCTCCCCCATTCATAGCCTGGAATCTTTTCATGTGTTGTCTTACCCACTCTGCTATACCACCTAGAAGACTGGGTTCCCCCTTTGACCACAGTGTCTCAAATTCTTATCAAAGCCACACTTTGAAGCTGCATTAGGAGCCCTTATCCTGGGACAGTAACCCATTACCCACATGTTTTGAGACTGAGTCCATATTTTCTGAGAAAAAAATTGTTCTTCCCTCTATTGTACTGACAAGAGTTTTCTATGTATATTTGAATCAGTAATAAATTCTTGTTCCAATTGCTTCTTAAATTTAACTTAAGTATATGATTATTCTTTCAGGCCAGGAGTGGAATACTGAAAGCCTGATCGAGTCTACCAAAATACTTCTTCAGGAAATGAATTGTATTCCTTTTATAAGGAGCCACAGGCTCTACCATTCTCTATCGCCTTGCATCTTGCTTTTTCATGCAAGGGTATTCTTACCAGCTTCTATTTTAAAAGAATTTATATTTGTAACCCTTTTTTGAGGCCTTCTAAACGCTTCTCCTCTCCCACCTTGCTACTTTCTTTTTTTTTTTTTTAACTCTCTCTTCATGTTCTAAAATAGCTAAGCGGCTCGGCCAGTGTGGCTCAGTGGCTGAGAACGAACCCGTAAGTCAAGAGGTCCCAGTTCAATTCCCCATCAAGGCACATGCCCAGATTGCAGACTCAATACCCAGTAGGGGGTGTGCATGAAGCAGAGGATGGATGTCTCTTTCTCATTGATGGTTCTCTCTCTATCCCTCTCCCTTCCTCTCTCTCTCTCTCTCTCTAACATAAATAAAATAAAAACACATTTAAAATAGCTAAGCAAATTTTCACCAGGCTCTATGTCACTCTTGGTGGAGCTGGTGAGGCACACATACTTCCCATCTGTATACTTCACTAGAGCTACCTCTGAGGAGGAGACCCACTGAATTCTAATCACTCACAGGCAATCCCCTTCCCTCTCCACTCCATGGCCTAAATCATTATCTCACAATAGGCCTGAGGAACCATCACCAATAATCCCATTAAACCCTCTGTCCTTATTTACTTTAGCCAGAAGCTCAGGACTAATCAAGCTATGTAGATCCTCTAATCTGATACAATTTCAAACCCTTCCTTAACCACTCTCCAATCCTTCCAACATACCGTGTGGAAATTTTTAGCAAAATCTGAACATTCCTTCAACATCTTGCTTTAAACGATTTCCCCTTAAAATAAAGTAATCTACAAACCTCTCAAAGGGTGACAATTTTCTCTTTTAAACCCCTCAGCCTGTAGATTGGTGGCCTGTAGGTGGGTAGGTTATAGCCCCTTCTTGTCATTTCCTGAATTTTTCTCTCTTCTCCAAACCCCCAAAGCTCCTTTGAATCTGGAACCATCATATTTTATTGCAATTAGTTCTACCTCTTACAGTCATTTACTACGTCTTCTCCCTCTGGACAGTGATCTTCCAGAGAGAAAGGATTGGACCTGATTTGCTCACTGCTGATATTTCAGGCCTTAGATGAGTGTCTACCACACGATTAGTATAAAATCCATCCATTATACCTTTCTTTCTTATCTTGATATCCTTAGTCAATACCCTTTTGTGTCAGAGGTACTAGTCCAGGCACCAAAGCTGATAACTTGACCTCCTTGAGCTGAGAATCCTCAAATTGGTGCTGGACAGGATCAGGCCATTCCTTGACCCCACATTCTTGTCACTTGTTATAATCAGCTACCTGTTATCTTGAAATTAGCTCCTTTAGTGTCTGAATTCCTGGTTCTTCTGTCTCTGTTGTGCTGTGTGTTGTGTTTTTTTTTTTCCTTTACTTTGATTTCTTTACCTCAAACTAAATGTTCTCAGTGGTTTGTCCTCAGATGTTTTCTTCTCTATCTTTTCCTTTTATCCTTTGAGGACAGCATCAATTCCCATGAATGAAACATTAATCTGTGGTTTTAGACCCACTCTTTATTTTATGTTCTGATGCTTCATGTTTAACTCCTTGGGATATATCTACACATATATCCCACTAATGTTTCAGATTGTATATGTCTAAACTCAAGCTGACCATCTTCCTTCCTAACCTTATTACTTCTGTATGTTTATTTAAATCTGATAATAAAATCACTATACAGGCTCACCAAGAAGCAAAGAGAGAGGACCCAAATAAACAAATCAGAAATGATAGAGGCAAAATAACAACAGACCCCACAGAAATACAAATGATTGCTAAAAAATACTATGAACAACTCTACTCCAACAAACTAGACAACCTGGAGGAAATGGACATATTTCTAGAAAAATACAACATTCCAAAACTTAATCAGGAAGAATCTAAAAATCTCAACAGGCCAATAACTATGGAAGAAATTGAAGCAGTCATCAAAAAGCTTCCAGCAAACAAAAGCCCAGGACCAGACGGCTTCACAGGGGAGTTTTACCAAACATTCAAGGAAGAACTAAAACCTACCCTCCTCAGACTACTACAAAAAATTCAAGAGGAAGGAACACTTCCAAGCTCATTCTATGAAGCCAGCATCACCCTAATACCAAAACCAGGTAAAGACAACACAATGAAAGAGAATTACAGGCCAATATCCCTCATGAACATAGATGCCAAAATCCTCAACAAAATCTTAGCAAATCGGATCCAGCAGTACATCAGAAAGATCATACACCATGACCAAGTAGGATTTATCCCAGGGATGCAAGGATGGTACAATATCCGCAAATCAATAAACGTGATACATCACATAAACAAATTGAAAGAAAAAAACCACATGGTCATATCAATTGATGCAGAAAAAGCATTTGACAAAATCCAACACCCATTTTTGATAAAAACTCTCAGCAAGGTGGGAATAGAAGGATCATACCTCAACATAATAAAAGCCATATATGACAAACCCACAGCCAACATCATACTCAATGGACAAAAACTAACACCATTTCCCCTAAAAACAGGAACAAGACAGGGATGCCCACTCTCACCACTCCTGTTCGACATAGTACTGGAAGTATTAGCCATTGCAATTAGACAAGAAGAAGAAATAAAAGGCATCCAAATTGGAAAAGAGGAAGTAAAACTGTCCTTATTTGCAGATGACATGATATTATACATACAAAACCCTAGAGACTCCATCAAAAAGCTACTAGACTTAATACATGAATTTGGCAATGTAGCAGGATACAAAATTAACCCCAAGAAATCTGAGGCATTTCTATACACCAATAGTGAACTTTCAGAAAGAGAGATTAGAAAAACAATCCCATTTACCATCGCACCAAAAAAATTAAGCTACCTAGGAATAAACTTAACTAAAGAGGTAAAAGACCTCTACTCAGAAAACTACAGGACATTGAAAAAAGAGATAGAGGAAGACATAAACAGATGGAAGAACATACCGTGTTCATGGATTGGTAAAATCAACATCATTAAAATGTCCATACTACCCAAAGCAATCTATAAATTCAACGCACTTCCCATTAAAATACCAATGGCATACTTCACAGATCTAGAACGAACTCTCCAAAAATTCATCTGGAATAAAAAAAGACCCCGAATAGCTGCAGCAATCCTGAGAAAGAAGAAAATAGGTGGGATCTCAATACCAGATATCAAGATGTATTACAAAGCCACTGTTCTCAAAACTGCCTGGTACTGGCACAAGAACAGGCATATAGATCAATGGAATAGAATAGAGAGCCCAGAAATCAGCCCCAACCAATACGCTCAATTAATATTTGACAAAGGAGGAAAGAACATTCAATGGAGCCAAGATAGTCTCTTCAATAAGTGGTGTTGGGAAAATTGGACAGATATATGCAAGAAAATGAAACTAGACCACCAACTTACACCATACACAAAAATAAACTCAAAATGGATAAAGGACTTAAATGTACGACAGGAAACCATAAAAATTCTAGAAGAATCCAAAGGCAACAAAATCTCAGACATATGCCAAAGCAATTTCTTCACTGATACAGCTCCTAGGGCAGTTGAAACTAAAGAGAAAATGAACAAATGGGACTACATCAAAATAAAAAGCTTCTGCACAGCAAAAGAAACCATCAACAAAACAACAAGAAAACCCACTGCGTGGGAAAACATATTTGCCAACGTCATATCTGATAAGGGCCTAATCTCCAAAATTTATAGGGAACTCATACAACTTAACAAAAAGAAGATAAACAATCCAATCAAAAAATGGGCAAAGGATCTAAATAGACACCTTTCAAAAGAGGACATTCAGAAAGCCAAGAGACATATGAAAACATGCTCAAAGTCACTAATCATCCGAGAGATGCAAATCAAAACAACAATGAGGTACCATCTCACACCTGTCAGAATGGCTATCATCAACAAATCAACAAACGACAAGTGCTGGAGAGGATGTGGAGAAAAAGGAACACTTGTGCACTGCTGGTGGGAATGCAGACTGGTGCAGCCACTATGGAAGACAGTATGGAGTTTCCTCAAAAAACAAAACATGGAACTCCCATTTGACCCTGTGATAAAGGGGCAGGTAAGAGATCAACCAAAGGACTTGTATGCATGCATATAAGCATAACCAATGGACACAAGACACTGGGGGGTAGAGGAGGCTGGGGAAAAGTCAAGGGGAAAATAAAGGAGACATATGTAATACTCTTTGTAATACTTCAAGCAATAAAACAAAATTTTTTAAAAAATCACTATACTCTTAGTTAATGCTGTACTACACATTTGAAAGTTGCTAAGCGAGTAGATCTTAAAAGTTCTCAAGAAAAAAAGTTTTTGTAACTATGTAAGATGATAATGTTAACTAGACTTACTATGGTCATCATTTTGCAATGTATACAAACATCAAATCATCATGTTGTGTACCTGAAAGTAATATAATGCTATACGCCAATTATACCTCAATTTAAAAAACAAATAGTTGAACAATTGGTTAATTACTCTGTAAGGAAAATTTTTGTTTCCAACAATATTACACTAGACTGTTAATCCATTTATTGTTTTTCTCTAAGTGAGGAGAAATAATGTGTCAATATTTTAATGATTCTTATACTGTCTATAATTAAAAATTCAAAGGACTTGGATTGTATTCAAATAATTAGGTTTTTGGGTTAATAATTTATAACTTAAGATGCTTTTTATTAAAATATTTTACACACACGCCAAAAAAAGAAATTTCACAGTCACCTTGAATTCCTCCTCCTTCCTTTCTTTCCCCAGTATCCAACAGGTTATGTAATCTTACGCTATGACCCATATGTCTCTGCTGTCAACTTCTTTCCACTCTGCAATCACTCTTAACTAGGACATTTTTTTATCTCTTGATTGACTACCTTAATACCCATTCCTCTTCTTGAGAGAAATTGGTTTTCCTGCAGTATATCTTTGATTCTGTCATTTCCCTTCCTCAAAAACGTTCATAATGGCCCCATTACCTATAATATTCATTCCAAACTCCTGAGAAAGGGCCTCTACGAGTTAGTTTCAATATGGTTTTCTAGAATACTTTCTCACTCATTTTTCTTACATTTATTTTATTCTGCAGTTAAAGTAAACCCTTCTATTTCTAGTTTAGGCTCATAAATTTTCTCTTTTTGTACTGCTGCTCTTGTAATAGTTTTCTGTCTGTTAGTTTTGTGGGTTTTTTTAGTCAGTATCCCCTCCCACTAAACTACCTAGTGCCCCATCTTTCTAAATCCTACAGTCCTCTCTACAAATGGAAGCAGTAGTATTACAGCTAATACTTCAAATTACATCTTGTGCACATGCAGAGGCCTAAAGCACTTTGCCTGATGGCCAAAGAACATGATTACAAAGGACTAAGGTAATAAAAAACATCCTAAATGCCTGTTCACTACACAGGAAGGGAGAGGGAGAGAGAGATACAAACATCAATGACCAGAAAAAATCATTGATAAGCTGCCTCCTATGCCCCATACTAGGGATTGAGCCCGCAACACAGACATGTGCCCTGACTGGGAATCGAACCGTGACTTCCTGGTTCCTAGGTCAATACTCAACCACTGAGCTGTGTTGGCTGGGTTTACTTACTTATTCTTAAAAAAAAATCCCAGCAGGAACTAGAATGGTGACCTGATTGGGGATAATGGCATGCATAGAGTGCCCTGCAATGGCTACCAGAAAACAACAGCATTAGTTAATAGCCTTTTTTGTCTCTTAACTGGCCATTGTCAGCAATAGGTTTTGCTCTATATAGTCTGGATTCCCAGTTGCAAGGGTCTTCACTCCTATCAGACAAAAGGGTTATAAAGAGAACAAGCCAAGAAGGAACTAGGCAATAAGCCAGAAACCAAGTTTTGTTGTAACAACCTAGTCAGGGAAGCAGAGGAACAAATAATTGAAATTAGAAAAAACTAGATTTTCAGAGGCAGGAACAGTCTCATAAATCAGACTTGAGAATTTAATTTGAGGGCTTTTCTCCTCCTTGCTT
>NW_005369027.1:714096-715930 GCF_000412655.1 Myotis brandtii
TTTCCTCCTGGAGTTGTGCTACTGGCCTCAACAGAAGAAGTGGGATGTAATTAATCGATGTGAATCTGCCTCATTAATGCATTGCTACTCCTTGTGTTTCCTCTAGTCAAGAATGTTTCTAAAGGTGCTCTTTGCAAAAATGCTACACACAGTCTGGAGAATGGTCCATGAAAGAAGAAACACGGAAATATTTGCATGAAAAGAGCACATGTTTGCTATTGACTGATGGGAAAATTTAGTCATTAAGCTTATTAAATGCCTACAAGTACTACTCTAGTTTTTTAAACAGTTGACACTTGTTCAATCAAAACTGCTTTCTCACAGTGATTAAATGAAATGTCACCACAAGATAGTGAGATGTGACGTTCCCTTTGCAGTTCACAAGTAGTCCTAAGACCCCCTAAAAAATACACAGGGATGAATGTCTCTATACCCAAGGCGAAGATGCCATTAATCTGCTCTGATAAAGGGCAACAGCAGGCTAATCACATAGCTCATTTATATTTGGCTTTGGAATGTGTTATGTGGTTTTTGGCAGAAGATTTACCTTACTAATTATGTCTTACTTAAATTAATAATAGAGTTAATTTGCATTCCCTTAGCACACGCCAGTTGACAGAGAGAAGAAATATGCTAAGCGATGCAGGGAAATCATCTTGGAATTTAAAGCTTCTCTCAATAATTTGTGTGTATATGTGTGTTGACATTGTACATACATTTAGAATAAAAACTCTAAACATACAAGGAAATAAGAGTTGAATTTTTACATGAAAATTCCTGTCACCTATTGGCTAATTTGCATCATCTCTGTTTCTCTGTAGTTTCCGCAAACTCCTTATGAGGTTGTTAAATTAGGAAGTAAAACTTGTAATCAACAAATATCCCTAGCCAGTTTGGCTCAGTGGATAGAGCATCGGCCCGTGGACCAAAGGGTCCCAGGTTCAATTCTGGTCAAGGGCACTCACATGGACTGCAGGTTCCTCCCTGGCCTGGGCCCTGGTCAGGGTATGTGCAGGAGGCAACCAATTGATGTGTTTCCCTCACGTCCATATTTTTCTCTGTCTTTCCCTCTCTCTTCCACTCTCTCTAAAAATCAATGGAAAAATATCCTTGGGTGAGGATTAAAATAAAACAAAAAAAACAAATATGCATGGAGGGTACCTACTATATGCTGAGCACTGTGCTCATTGTTATGAAAGGCTTTGAGGAAAATAATCTATTTTCTGTCTTAAGATCTAAAAATCTGGAGGGAAAAATATGAAGAGACCCATTCCTCCTATGCTCTGATATTTTCTTTGCTTCTATAGATTATCAACCATTTCCTACACACCTGGATAGCTGATATGGGGAGATGGTAGTAATTAATGGGTTTACTTTTGAGCAGAGTTAAGGAAATCGAGATGGGGTATATGGTTTCCTGGTAAATAAAGTCCATGAGCACAAAACACAAATGTACCTTTGCAAAAGCTCTCAAAGCGGAGCTTTAACTCTCCTCTCCCAATTTAGAATCAAAAGTAAGGAATATCCTCTAGCTATCCTGCACTGGCATAATCACATTGCTCAGTTTCTAACTTCTGGTATCTTCCCAGACAAACCCTGGCAGACATCAAGATTCTACTTTCCTTCAGCAGAATAAAGTACCTAGTGATGTAATGTTGCTCTACTTGCTTTTGGAAAAATCATCAGGCATCGGATATGGAAAGCAAACCTCCCATATTTTACAATTCTCAGACGTATTTATTTGAGAGATTGCAATACAATGATTTTCACCTCTGTCGCTTTTAGTGCACTGTGTAAGACCCTTGCAAGTTCAGCTAAAAATACCATCTACCTC
>NW_005369027.1:715942-719522 GCF_000412655.1 Myotis brandtii
CTTTATGATTGTAGGGAAAAAAAAACAAATAACTCATTGTCAATGAGTAAAATACGTACACCGACATCCATATCTTACTGTAGTTATAAGAACTAGAAATAATATACCTTAAATGCTTTCATAAAATGTTTCATTGTGTTAGGAATACTCCCTTTCTTTGAGTGTGGCCATACTTTGATTCTTTTTAATTGCAATAATGAAAATTTTAGGATGCAGAAATCTGAGAATAGCCAAAGGATTTTACAGGCTCACTTTATGGGATAAAATAGGAACTTAGAAAGAATAAATATAATAAAATTCAATATTTAAAGCCTGTATCTCAAGCTTATTAATACATAAAATGTATGTGCCAATATTAAGCTCAGTAGAAATGAATACTACGACATGGCTTATAAAACTAATTGAATAGGGTTAAATTAATAAAGCGCCCAAGTGAAAGGATTGTCTCATATGGTATTATGCCTCTTAGGCAATCCAGAAATACTATATTCCATTCTAAGCATCATATGGAGGGGTATTATAAAAAAAAATAAGTGGGAAATATTCAGAGATGAGTGTTTCTGATGATGAAAGGGCTAAAAGAAACCATGAAGAGACTATAAAACTTACCTAGGAGAAGAGCGAGTATATGGAGTACCTGAAAGAAGACTTCAAAAAGCTTAATCATTGTCATGGGGAAGAACCCTAAACAATAGAGTAATGCCTATTGGGTAGAACTTCTTTTTTTTAATTTATATAAGTGGAGAAGATTCATCTTATTGAAAAAAGCATGAATGTGGATCTAACAAATCCAGTTGAAAATTTCATCTCCAATAAAGCAACAATTGTGACTCAGATAACCTCTTTGAACTTATTTTTCTAAACTGTAAATCATGTTGACAATCAAGTTGGTATAAGGATTAAGTGAGGGAACATGCATGAAAGCTCTATGTTACTGCTTTGAGCTTAATAGATGCTCAATAAGAATCTTTCTGTTTCTCACAGTCATATGTCAAAGATGTTCAAAGGTGGGAACTGAGTGTTATGGGAGACTGTTATTTTTCTCATCCTAGGATTTGCTTAAACAAAGGCTAAATGCCATTTGGAAGAATATAAGAAAGTAGACTCAAGCTTCAGAACTGGAATTAGATTAGTTTCAAAATTTCTTCCATCTCTAAATTTTAAGATCTTCTCATTTTAGACTTTTAAAAAAAAAGGTTTTCTGGAGAAAAAAATCAATGAGTGGCAACAGATATATTTATGAGTAAGCACAAACTGAACAATATTTAGAAAAGTATTCTATCTCCTTGTTAACTCAAGATATGCAGTGGTCCATTTTACACTGGCCAGGGAGAAATGATAAATGAAATTGGTAAAGCTCAATGCAGACCATGCATCATTAAATGAGCATATGTTTCTTTGTTAGATTCATACATCAGTTCTACATTTTTAGAGGAAACTCTGATAATGGTCTAAAATAAACAGTTGTTCCATTCTTTGAGATGTATATAAGACATATTTCTTAAGAAGTGATTTCTTTAAAAAGTCAACTAGTAGAATAAACCCAAACAAGGAATAATATATAGAAAGGAGTTTTAGTAAATTAATGAATGGAACGTTGAATTCAGCAGTAGCTTTGACTAAAGCCATGAACTAATCC
Source organism: Myotis brandtii (assembly GCF_000412655.1). NCBI lineage: Eukaryota > Metazoa > Chordata > Mammalia > Chiroptera > Vespertilionidae > Myotis > Myotis brandtii. The sequence continues at coordinate 717,582 of NW_005369027.1, forward strand.
ACTATATTCTATGGAGAGAAAAAAGAGAAAATGACTTGTTAAATGTAGCCCAGCCTGCTAGGAATATATGTAAATCAAGTGGCGGGTAATATTTTTTATAAACTTTAAACGGTAAATTATGGTATGAAGATTTATACACAGATGTAAAACTTTTAATTAAAATGTGATATAGGAGATAATATAGATTTATTCAGGACATGAGTCACTTGCACTTTTTTAGTTAAAACTTTAATGTATTTATGTGAGCAATTTTTTATACTGAAGAATAGCAATGCCCTTACCTCATATCCGAAACTAAATGGTCTATTGTTTATGAAATAATGTTACACGAGAAAGGAGAAAATATTATATATATTGTGACATAGCCATTAGCTGTCCACAAAATCCAGTCTTTCTTTCCCACTAGTAATAGATTTGTAGTTTGGCACGTGGCTACCAGCATCACCACATTTCCCCGTCTCCTGTGTGACTAATTGCAACACAATGTAAGGAAGTGATGTATGACTTAGGACCAGCCCTGTCTTCTGCACACTCCCTCCACCCCGTCTTATAGGCTAAAATAGTGAGAACCAGACAGATCTTAGGTACCACATGGCAAAGAAGGCAGAGCCACCAACACCTTGAGTCCCTGAGTGACTGTGTGGAGCAGAGGAACCACTAAATTGGAATATTCTTTTGTGACTGTTACATGAAGAAAAAATAAGTTTTTAATCTATCTTGTTTGAATCACTGAGTTTTGGAATGTTTTTGCTACTGTAGCTTAGCACTTGATTCTAACGAATGCTCTGATTACAACTATGCAACAAATATCATAAAAGGCCAAGAGGTGTCATGACCGAAACGACCCAATGACTGGTCACCATGAGGGGACCCCTGCCTTGATCAGGGGCATGGCAGGCCTTTAAAGCACCGGCGGCCCCTAGCCCAGGCCGGCCCAGTGCCCCAGAGGAGACCCCCGCAATGATCGGAGGCATTGCTGGCCTTCAAACTGCTGGTGGCCCCTACCCCAGGCCGGCCCTGCGCCCAAGAAGGGACCCAACCATGATTGGGGGTGTGGCCAGCCTTCAAACCGGACCCTGACAGGAGGGAGGAGGAAGCCCCATTCCTTGCAGAATCAGCCGTTGGTCAGCTTGCTGTCAGCAGTCTGCCAGCCAGGAATCCCATTCACCTGCACCCCAGACCCTGACAGCGGGGAGGAGGGAACCCCATTCCACATGGAATCAGCCATTGGTCAGCTTGCTGTCAGCGGCCTGCCAGCCAGGAATGCCATTCCCCTGCACCCCGGACCAATTAAAAAGGCCAAATTCTCATTATTGATGAATACACCGTGGCATCCAGTCATGCTATAAATGCCATAGACAGATTGCTAAGAGAAATTATGAATTTGAATGTTGCATTTGGTGGGAAAGTTCTCTTTCTCAGAGGGGATTTTCAACAATGTCTCAGTATTGTGCCGCATGCTATACAATCGGCCATAGTACAAACGAGTTTAAAGTACTGTAATGTTTGGGGATGTTTCAGAAAGTTGTCTCTTAACACATTGTATGCGGGTAGTTTTCATCATGCGCTAACAGGTGGCACGTGGCGCGGGCCATTTTTGCTAATTTTTTTGCGCAAATGGCAACGTTCAGTAAAATTATGATAACTTTAGTTTACGTATTTATACGTTACCCGCATTCTACCGCTAGTCTATAAAAAAAACGTACTAATACGTGTCCTGCTCTCTACTTACTCCCAGTCAACGTAAAATGTATAAATACCTTTCCCGCATTCAATGTGTTAAAACAAATATGAGATAAGAGGATTCTACTTATAGTGAATGGTTAGTAAAACTTGGAGATGGCAAACTTGATAGCAGTTTTCATTTAGGAATGGATATTATTGAAATCACCTGTGAAATGATTTGTAATGGATCTATTATTGAAGCTACCTTTGGAAATA
>NW_005369027.1:720275-728872 GCF_000412655.1 Myotis brandtii
CCCCAGACTCTGACAGGAGGGAGATTTTCATATACATTTTACTAATTTTCTTTCATCTCTGACACTTCTATTATAGAGAAAGGGCAAATAGCAATATTAAAATATTTCCTCTAATTAATTCGCTTTTAATGTGCACAAATTTTGTGCACCGGGCCACTAGTATTTATATAACGATACAATGACTAGAGGCCTTAGGGAAGTATAAATAGTGATTGTTTTAGATAATGTCTTATAAAGTTGTTTACATATTTCAAATTTCTTTGGACAACCAACTATTACATATCAGTAATAAGTGCTAGTCAAACACACGGTAATATTTCAATAGATTCTGTCTTCCTCTGAAATATTTCAATAGATTCTGACATCCAAGGAAGGCCATATATTAAAAACAGAAGCAAATCACTGGAGCATCCACATTTGATTCCTAATTGCACATTTACCAGGAGAAAATTTGGCATTTAAATTCAGCCTTTAAATTCACTACTATTCAGCAACGATCTGAATCCCTAAGTTCAATTAAAAAGGTCATTACCCTCTGGAACTGAAGGTGCTCTTTTAATTACAATATTGTTAATGAATTGAGAGAGAAGACAGTTTGGCTTCATTCAATTAGCACATTTAAGTCAAGGCAAACTCCAGTGAATATGGGTGGCTTTCCTGTGAATTACGTTTTCTCTCTCTCTTTTTTTTTTCCTCCTCCCTTTCTTCCTTTTATCCTCCTTCCTTTCTTCCTTCCATCTTTCCTTTAAATGTGGGATTTGAACATAACCCTGGCACGTAAGCTTCCATTCTCCATTTTATCTGTAAATTGCTGCTAAAGCTGTTAATTAGCTAAGTGCTTACATTTTTTTTTTATAAAACTCACCAAATTTAAATGAATATTAACAAGACAGTTTGATGATAAACTTTTAACTTAGCTTTCTGAGCGAGAGTAAAACATAAGCCATGTTATCTCTAGCTAAAAACAATAATTATCTAATTGCTTTATCATGGTCTATTACACACACTTTGCCATGTAAAGGCCAAAAAAAAAAAAAAGTGAACACACTTGGCACGTGGCTCCCAACAGTTGGTTATCAAGGTTAATCTATGTTAGGAAAGAGGCATTTCATGATGACATTGCGAACTAAAGCACATGGAAGGGTATGTTCCTGCAGAGAGCGCTGAGCTTTCCTGTTGGCTCGCATCCAATGAGCTTTAAAGTACGTTTTCAAGTATATTGGAAACAGTCTTTCCTTCAAAGTGACTTGGCAAAGCTCAGAAATTAACTCACGCTCCAGCTACTAATAGCAAAAACCGTGCTACCAGATTAAATTTAAGTAAAGTTCTTAACAACTGCTTGTAACATCTGGGATTTCACTTCAGGGGAGAGAGTTGATTCTAATTTGCCCAGGTTCCTCTCCCCCTTGCTCTGACAGCAGGGGGCTTGGAGAAGTTGTCCATGCAAAATGTGCCACAGATCTGAGTCAGCTAGACAGGGCATTTGTTCATTCACTCAACAAAGGGTCTACCAGGCCGCTGTGAGCTTGAAGTGGGGCAGCTACACAGAGAGAAAGCTGGTCCCTGCTCTTTCTGTAAATTGTCTTAGAGAAGGAGGAGCAATTTCCCTCTAATTTCCCACTGCACTCATAGACTCGCATTCAAAGCAACCTCCTTTGACAAACCATCTATCTGCCTTTGTTCCCTCAACAAACTCATGTATATTCTTTAATAACCTTTCTTATTATATTCAACTAAGATATGTAATTTTTTAAAAATTGAAAATAAAAACGAAGAAAAACAAATATCCTCTCTCGTTCCCAACACAAATACTTCTAACATTTTTATTTCCTTTCAGATTTTATTTCTTTTCTTTCTCGGTGTGTAGTTTTTTATTTTATTTTATTTAGATTAATTTTTTTTCAAATTTGTAATTGCACTGTTTTCTTATTGTTTTCCTCCTCAGGGGTTAAATTTAAGATAATCATCTTTGTAAATAACATTTGCTGAGGGATAAAAATATTGAGACAAAGGATTTGCTTCACAAATCCTCCAAGGAAACTGTTTTCAAAAGCTCTCCAGGTGATTTTTATACACATTACAGTTTGGAGGCCTCTGCTGTAGTACCAGATACATTATGATTAAATTTTTTAAAGGACATCTCAGCAGAGTTAGAAAGTGAAAGCAATGTCCTCTGATGTAGAGAAGCGAAGGCTTCTAGCTCTCGATCTCTAAAGGAAGGCAGGCTTTTTACAGGTCCTGATGGGGAATAACCACGTAGAGAGGACGGAACGGCATAAACAAATTTTCAAGGCCCGGGAAACACAAATCTATCACTGTGTACAGGGCAAGTAAGTACAACTGCAAACTCCAAATATATTTTCAAAGTACTTTGTGAGTATCGTGGGAGAAAATGTCTAATACCAGGAAGAGTGAGGGGAGGCCGCAGCGGAGTGGGTTGTATAGCACCAGATGGAGAAGGGTAATTTCCATTTTCTTTTTAAATATATTTTATTGATTTTTTACAGAGAGGAAGGGAGAGGGATAGAGAGTTAGAAACATCGATGAGAGAGAAACATCGATCAGCTGCCTCCTGCACACTCCCCACTGGGGATGCACCCGCAACCAAGGTACATGCCCTTGACCGGAATTGAACCTGGGACTCTTGAGTCCGCAGGCCGACGCTCTACCCATTGAGCCAAACCTGTTAGGGCTAATTTCCATTTTCAATGGCCATTTAAACCATTGACTACAAATACACAAATTCAGATTTTCAGAGCTGCAAGAGATCTTCAGGACAGTGTAACACAACTCACTATGTAATGCATGAGTTCTACTCTACATGTTGGATGAGTGTTTCTGTGGCCTCTGTTACATTATATTGCCTGCCTAGCAAGGTTCCCTTATACATAAAGAAAATATTTAATTAGCAAGACCGAAGGGTCCTTCTTTCATGCTCTCAATTATGTTTTCTTTCTCATTTTCACCTACTCATGAGTCAATATCTCTACATATAAAGTATTTGTAATATATGCTATTCTTGCCTGTTTTATTTTACTGTTTGAATAGTAGACTTGCATTTTATACCACTTCCCCTGTCTCTAGTTTTCTACCATTTACTCGTGAATTAGGAATAATAATATGGAAGACCAGAATCACTTCTTCCCATTGATATGAAATGAAGGGGCATAGAATTAAATTATGGAACAGAAGATCCAGGATGACCCAACACACTGGCCAAGGTGTGTTTACCTATAGGTATGGTCAGGGGAGCACCAAAGGGTCAGAAGGACCCAAGCACCCACCCCCCACCCCCCCGGCTGGTTATACTGGTAAAATAAGATGTATGTCTCCACACGGATAAACCTAGGTCATGAGATAGCTTCAGACATCTAAAATGTGAATATGCATTATTGTATCTGGTCAAATACAGAGTAATTACTAATCTCTATAGAGGACAGACCTCTACAAATAAAACTAATAAAGTCATCAGACATGGATTTTGACTTGCATGTAAAAGTTTCCTTTTATGTATATCAACTCCATTTAAGAGATTTTGTAAATACTTTCTGGGGGAAAAAAAAAGAGACATCTTGTGGTTAATCTGAGACAGATACTCTAGAGCCATGTTGGAGAGATACTAAATGACTTTTCTATTTCTGCTGTAAGGGAAACTGTAATACACTCAATTGGATCATAAAATGTCTGGCATGAGGTGCTTCTAGTTGTTGATAAAAGAGAAAATTGTACAGGAAGAATGCATTCAGAGAGAGTGAAGATGGGAGCTCCAGAGAGAAGGAGGAGGAGACAGAGGAAAGGCAGAAGGGAGAGAGTAAATTGTAGGTGGGAGGGCTGCAGTCTCTGCACAGGTGACTGCTGTCCCACAGCAGAGTCATTCTGTAAGGCCTTTCTCTTTTAAAAGGAAAGATCCCATGCTGGGGGAGAGGGGGAGGGAAGCTTTGAATCACTAAGTTTTTACAATCTGGATACACCAAGTACTGATCAGGAAATTGTGTTATGAGAGGCTTGTTTGTCTGTTTGTTTATTTAGCTCTTCTTTGTACAGATTCCATTTCTTTGAATTGGTCAAAAATACTATTCCTTTGAATAATTAAGTCGTTTATTATGGAGAACATAAAATTATGTCATTTGCATATGATCTTTTCCCCTAGATCATAGAATGAGGTGAAAGAAGTATAGTGCAAGAAGCACCTTATGGACAATCTATTGCCACCTCTTTCCTGAATGGCATGGTTAACACTTTGCCAAGCTCAAGCAGCTAGTTAATGAGAGTAGGCGAGGAGAAGATATTTGTGTTAAGACTCAGTGCCCCCTTCTTTCTATTTAATGTCCCATAGCACCTCTTTCTAGTAGTAATCTAATGGTTATTGGCTACTCAACGATTAGTAGAGAAAAGTTGTTTGCTTTGCATTTATGTTTTTAAAAATTGGCTTTATGTTAGCATATAATTGGCTAGTTTAGTTAGTTTAAAATTTCAAATACCATTTCATAAAATGGGGTTATTACCTACCACATGAGCCCAAAATAAAATACTTACCAAATGACATAGAGAAGAATCAGTGTATTAAGCTTCTTTTGTATTTCAATAAATGAAACTTTTCACTTGAGTTTACTCTTGAATCTGAGGTGTAACCACTATGTCTTTAAGGGTTTCTTTATATTGAGAACAATGGGCTACAATAAAGTATTTCAGGAGTCATGACCCCCAAGTAATTGTTTAATGACCTCTGAAATATCTTACTTCAAATCTAAGTGTTAAATTCTTTTAAGCACACTAACACACAATAGCTCTTTAAAAGCCAAGTGTAACTATTTAAAACCCTGGCTTCCTTATTCTATATGGATTGGCACAAACTCAGTCACCTGTTCACAGTCAGCTCTGCCCTCAGCACTCCATGGTTCTCATTCATCATGCCATCGTCATGTACCTAGTGATCAGTCACTACAAGGTCTGTGACCCTCCTACCAATGCAGCATGTATTTTGTTTACCTCAAGTTTCAAGCCTTTGCAAGTCTGGCATCTGCAGAAATATCAACCTAGACTCTAAATATTTTTAAATATAATTTTATTGATTTCAGAGAGGAAGAGAGAGGGAGAGATAGAAACATCAATGACAAGAGAGAATCACTGGGGATCGAGCCTATAACCCAGGCATGTGCCCTGACCAGGAATCAAACCGTGATCTCCTGGCTCATAGGCCAGTACTCAACCACTGAATAACACTGGCCGGGCTAGACTCCAAATATTTTCAACTTGATGGGAAAGTCCAGATTTACCTCTTATTTGGTTATTTTACAACTGCTTAAGGCCAACCGGTACACTTGATAAAAATCACATCAGCGAACAAGTTCATCTGCTGGCATTAACTCTACCATTTAGAAACACATTGGTAAGATGCACAAAATATCTGAAGAACTAGAGTGTCAGCTCATCAGCCTTTAAAAGCCAAGCCTGATTCTGAAGGATGCACTTCATAGGTGGTCACATTTATTTATTTATCCATTCAGTTGACAGTTATAGAATGACCACTGTACACCCTACATGTGGAGGATCTGATCCTGCACAGAGCTAGAAATGTAGGTGCTGATATTCTTAGCTAAAGAGACAAGACACAATATTACTCTATGAAAAGTCATGAGATTATAAGCCATATTAATGGTATTTAAAATAGGGGGCTCTGGTAAATCACCCTTGTACCAACTATTTGCATGCCTTAGGCATGTTCCTTCATTTTCCTATTTGCAAAATAAGAATGCAGACCACAGGTTCTGTCAGGCTCTTCTGTCTGTCTCCTTCTGTTCAACCAGATGTAATAAAGTTGATTTTGTCATTTTACATGCTAACATACATTCGTAGGTAATATGAGAAAACAGATTTCAAGGCCAAAATTATTTGTCAAGACAAAAAAGGATATTTTATAATGGTACAATGGAAAAAAAAATTATGGGCTTTGAATCCATTCAGACCTGTGCACACCATCCTGCTCTGGCATCTTCTCACTGAATGACATTGGTAAGCTTATTGACCATTCTTAACCTGCCTTTTCTATAAAAGGAGGCACATAATATCTAAATGAGATAATGCTTGTTACATTGTCTGGCACACAAAAGCACTTGCACAGGATAGCTATTACTATAAGAATTATCTGCATTTTTTTTTTCTTTTCTAAATCCTGGCACATTAACCATGTAATTTTATCTTCACAATACCCTGTGAGGTAGTATTAGCCTCATTTTGCATTTGAGGAAACTGAATCACAAAGTTCAGTCACTGCCATAAGGTATATTCAATGTCTCTCTCCACATAAAAACAGAGGTCGAGAGAGTCTAAAGTGAGACCTCCCTTGGCTCTCCATGGGGGTCAAATTTGGCACAACTGTTTTCATCCCCGTGGAGTTAATCTTTAAAAGTTTGTTCCCACAACCTTAAACACCTTCCTCTTACATGTCGCTGAAAGTGGATGCATTGTGGTGTGTGTTCACATGCTGGACAGACAGGGTCATGGAGTTGTGAATGGTCGAAGGGGTTATTCATTACATGTTTCACACATTTTTGGTCAATAATCTCAAATAATTATCCAAGGGGAAAAAAATACTCCATTCATTAAAATAACGAAGATAGAAGGTTCAACAGAAATAAAATGCTGGTGGACGATGACTTACCCAAAAGCATAAAGTCCACAGTCTAGTGGCACAGCCAGGAACAGAGCCTAATTACAATGTTTTTATTTTAAAGTACTTGAATGTTGCTTACAAGCTTAGAAAGTGTCTATCATCTTGGGCCTTAATATTTGAATTTTTCCTTCTGTGGTCCTCATCTTGGAGAGAGAAGGTATTCAGTCTGGTAACAAGGTAAAAAAAAAAATCATTCCTACTCTTAAAAAATAATAAATGAGCTGGACATTCTTCAGGACTGAGTGGTTAATCATGGCCACGTGATGAGTAGGAAGTTGCTAAATCCGCATTGATGTAAGTGATCACACCCAGAAGCCCTGAGACCTCTCTACCTCGTGTACAATTCCCTGGAGGGTCACACTCTCACTGCAGCACTACAGTCCTCCCATTCAGCAGGTAGCTTCTGCACACAGACTGAATTATGGAAAACTGAGCTGTGCACCACCACGTAGCTACCTGCCAGTCACATCTCAGGTCTCACCTTTACTATCAGCTCCCTGTAGAAATGTCAGAGACTGACCACAAATTCCAGAAGTGACATTCCGGATTGTCATGGAAATGTGCTTTTCCTATACTGGAAAATTTAGAAAACAGGACTCTAAAAAAGGGGACGCCTACACTTGTGATGAATAACTACTCTAGTGTGGGTTGTTCTTTTACGATGCTTAGATAGGAAGGTATCTTAGAAACAAGCATAGAAACAGATGCATCTTGGGTGATCCCTATGCTTTTCCTCATCCATCTTCCTCTTGCGGAACACACAGGTTTATAACAATGATAAAAATAATAAAATTAGGTACAGAATGAGGGGATTCCCCTCCTCCCCCCGCCCCCCACTGACATGAGCTTCTGGGTCAAATGGGATGCGTATACTGACAACAGTTCAGATTTCTAAACAGAATAATGGATGGTGACAGTCCATTTATTTTACAAATCTGCTGACTGTGCTTCCTGCTGGCAGGTCTTGCCACAAAGCTCATCGACTCTTCTTTGGCATCAAAGGCATCAGCATCACCTCATGCCAAAACTAAGCTAGAAAAGCTAATGTAAGGAGTTAGGAAATTAGAAAAGTATGATAACATAAAATGTATGCATCTGGGGATTAAAAGCCTTCTAAATCTCCCAGCATATGTAAAACAGCAATGTCAGATCCATGTGTGCGTCTCCAAGCTCATAAAGCAATCCCATAGCTATTTTCTCTGACTTCAAGGTCATCTTTTTAAAAAAAGACAACTGCTTTAATGTTTCTCCTCTGGTCCTTGCCAGTATTGCTAAAAACAGTTGAATTTTTGAAATCAGATAAATCTGCTAATTTGAGTGTAAATGTCCTCTTGTGGCTGCTTTCCGGGGTATATTTTATGTCTGATCGGCTGCTGGGTGACAGATGCACTATAGCTCTTGTCTAATTAATATCCTGGAGATTCTGGCTATAGAGTTTATATTAAGACATTGAAATAATTTTAATCAGCTGTTGATCAGAGGCACATGATTATGTTCACCAATAAGACATTATCTTAGATGTTCTTCATACCATGGTATTTTCATTTTTTATAAAACTCTAAAAATTAATCCTATCTAATAATAGACAAACATGGTAATTGACCGTACCTTTGCTACGCCTCCCATTGGCTAATCAGCGTGATATGCAAATTAACCCAACCAAGACGGCGGCCGGCAGCCACGCAGCTGAAGCGAGCAGGAGGCTTGCTTGCTCCAGTGATGGAGGAAGCCAAGGTCCCCCGCCTGCCATGGCCCGGCTCTGCACTCCGAAAGCAACAAAGTTTCAATTATAGAAGCTAAACAAACCCCAGATACCTGCTTTCAGCAGGCTGTGGCCACAGAGCTGGAGCAAGCAGGAGCCCGGCTCTCAGCTCCAGTGACGGCAACAAAGTTTCAATTATAGAAGGTAAATAAATCCCAGAAT
>NW_005369027.1:729448-831345 GCF_000412655.1 Myotis brandtii
TCAGTTGCCCCCCCCCTGGGGGCTCCTGGACTGCTAAAGGGCACAGGCCAAGCTGAGGGGACCCCCCCCCCCCCACCGAGTGCACAAATTTTTGTGCACCGGGCCTCTAGTAAAGTAATAATTAACAAAATAATTAATTGATAAAGTTTAGTTTTAGAGAACTTTTAGATTCACAGTAAAACTGAGTGCAAAGTACAGAGATTTCTCAGATACTTCCTGTCCTCACACAGGCATAAATCACTCACTATCAACATCCTGCACAGGGTGGTACCTTTGTTATGACTGATGAATCTACATTGACATGCCATATCCTAAAAATGACCAGATTAACCAGAGTTTGCATTATGGTTCACTCTTGGTGTTTTATTCTATGGGTTTGGACAAATGTATAATGACTTGTTTCAATCATAATTGTATCTTACAGAATATTTCCATTGTCCTAGCAATTCTCTGTGTTCTACCTATTCATCCCTTCCCCCAATTCCCGACAACCACTGATCCTAGTTGATAAGCTCCTATAGGGCAGAGTCTATCTTTTCTGTCTGTGATTGAATTCACTTCAGCACCCAGCATAGCTCCTGCTTTAAATATGTGTGTGTGTGTGTGTGATTGTATATACATATATTTGAGGAATAAATGGCTTTTTGCAAACATGATGCAAGCTCTTTTGACATCATGTTGCTAGCAAAGAAAAATTAAGGCCAACTTAGATAGTCTCCTTTGACACAATGAGTAATAATTTGACCATGCCGATGGTTGTGGTGAAAGAGTGAGATAGTTAAAGTGAAAGATAGGGGAAAAGAAAGATAATTTGTAGTAGTCATTTACTGGGCTAATTCAAAGCACAAAAGTCAAACCCTGTAAGGATGTTTTGCTTTTCTTTTGGCACTCCATGAAAAATTTTTAAAAAATATCAAAGTGATTTAGAAAACCCAAGTCTCTTTGCATGCTGCTTTTTCTTTATACAAAGTGATCAATGGAATGCAGAGTAAATTTGACTTCATTTTTCAGTAACAGAACAATTTCTTTAAAGGCATCAAATCTAACACTTTCATCTTGCAGTAAGTGCCCAGCATAACTATTTTCTTATGAAAGGGATTTTCTGGACATATACAGCTGTAGCTTTCAACAGGCCTAATGTGCATAAGAATGGTCCTTTGGCAAGATCCCCTTTAACCTCATCCCACTCCTACCCTTGCAAACAGCAGAGAAAATCAGAGGGGAAAAATTATTTTCTCTGTGTGCTTAACCCTTTTAAATTCACCTCCACTTTCAAGGTTAACTACTAATGAAAAGAAAGCTGGAAGAAACCCACTTCCCCAACCCAAGTTCCTTTCTTGCATTTTACTACCTACCTACAATACCTGATTCTCACTAATAAGACATCCTGCAGATCTTATCCCAATATCTTACACAAATCCATCTTGCTGAAGTTTGTCTTTCAAAACTTGACCTTAGAGCAGAGATTGCAAAACTAGTGGTCCTTGGCATTATGTATTGGCACAAGTGATGGGACTGTGTTTTTGCTTTTATTTTGTTTTAAATTGATTTAACCATCTACAACTGGAAATCAATATACTTTTATATTAAAATCTATATTTCTGGGTTCTTTTAAGAAATTCTGTCTGACAACACAGAGCCTGTATTCAAACACAGCAACAACTGGCCAAGGATGAGTTGATGTCCATCTCTTAAAGTAGGCTTAGGTTCTGCATTGCATCACAGGTACGCCCTTTTCACTCATCACTGATTAGTCCTCCCACTGTAAGCACTTGAATTCTCTGCCTCTACCTTGGGGATTCTCTGAAAAACAGGCTGAGAGGGGACTGAGTGATGGGGAGGGACACCTCTAAATGCATTTTAGGTTAGAAAGAATACTCCTAATAAAATGCTCTGCAATTTTAAACTTGTATTAGGGAACTAATAGGTTTTGGAGAGCTAACCAAGAAAGCAAAGTAGTATACATAATAGCGATTAAAAGGCAAAATATATTCTAAGATTCAAACAAACAATCAACTTACAAATGGACTACTTGGACTTTCTCATCAGAAAATGACGACTGATCTCACTTAGGCCTTTCATCCTGAACCGATCACTAAGCATGAGCTAAGCAGTTGCCTAAGAGTGATAAAGAACGCATCCAGAGGAGTTCATGTGTGCTTCTGGCTTTCTACTTCTATAGCAAGGAGAGTGGAAGATTAGAGATTCTTAGAACTTTCACAGCTTGATCCACTTAATAGCAGGTCTCTTGTCTAAAAGCTCTCAGAAAGGTTTTTTCTCTCTCCATCAAGTAATTAAATATATAAAACTTGGGCTCCTCCATTCTTAGATCTATTGTGCTACCTTTATTCCTTCAATCTCTGACATTGCTAGAACCGAGCTCCCGCCCTACTCTGCCATTTATTAGCTGTTTGACCTTAGAAGAGCTGCTTAATTTCTTTCAGCCAAGGTTTCCAAATCAGCAAAATGTTCATCATGAGCATTGATGTAATGGGGCAATAAGTAGAAAGTGTTGTGCCTGATGCTGGTACAGATTACTAAATATTTTATATATTTGACTTTAATTTCTTTCTTTGTTTTCCTTTTTTTATTATCCAGAAAACTTATTTTTGTCCTGTAAGGTCTATAAAAACCCCACTCCTGGTTAACCAGCCTCCTCCATGTATGACCATATTACTTACATGCATAAAACAAATAACTCTACTCTCTGGTTCCTAGAATTTTGAATGCCAGGAATGGAGAAGGATATTTAACCCCTCATTTTCCATTTACATGTAATTAAATTGAATTGCAGAGAGGTTTAGTGATTTGCTAAAATCACTTAAGCAGAAGACTAGAACTCTTCTCTTTTAAAAAACAAAAACCATAAATGGAACCAAGTCTTAACAGTGTAGATGAACTCAAAAGACCACATTGTAGGGACTCACTATATAGTTTTTAATTGAATGGAATAGTGGACTGATTCAAAGGAACAGATCAGTCCCAATTCCATGATCAGACTGGTGATTAAAGCAAAGTGTGCCTTCTAGATCTCAGTTTCCTTGTCAGTCAGCTGGCATGCTTACTTATTAACTCTTGGCCAAATACCATCATGGAGAGTAACATTGGGAAGTTTTTGGTTTCAGGGAAGTTTCACACACCAATTAACTGTATGTCAAATTTTGACTACATAATTCCTACAGGAGCTTTTGCGCATGCCATCTTTTGGCCTTTTAATGTTCTTTAAAAACACTTTTATCTATTTTTGGAAGTTGAATACAAAAATCCAAAAGCTACAGTAAATTTGAAATTATCTTATCAAACCAAACTTTCAAAAGGAAAATGCCATTGCTTGTATCGGAGATTCAAGTGACCTTTTCTCAAATAAAATTTTGAAGAAAACACAACAACATGCTAAACAGAAGAAAAGGAATAAGACTAATATTCACTGAACAATCCTGTCCACATCATGTAGCATTTTGTACACTAATCCGCCATCCCATCTGATCTTACTCTTATCTTCACTTTACAATGGAGTATGCCTTTTACAAGATACATACAAGAGATATTAAATGACTTTTCCAAGGACATCAAGCCAGGATTCAAACACAAATCTGTCTCTATTTTTCACACATCACTCAATGAGTCATGCTGTTTACCATCTTTAAGATTTTCTAGCCCTGGTAGAGTAGCTCAGTTGGTTAAAGCATCATTCTGATATGTGAAGGTTGTGTGTTTGATGGGGTCAGGGCACATACAAGAATCAACCAATGAATACATAAAAAAGTGGAAAACAAGTCAATGTTTCTTTTCTCTTTCTCTCTTTCTATCTCCTTTTCTCTCTATCAAATCAATAAAATTTTTTAAAAGATTTTCCATAGGATTAATAAACATTCTACTTCATTTGTTTATATACTAATTAATTCAACAATGATTTACTGAATGCTGCACTTACTATATATATATCAGGCTAGGAAAACAAAAACAAAGGATCTAGACAGCATTCCCAGCATCCAGCATAGAATATGTCACATAGTAGGCACTGGAGATATCTTTGTTGAATGGATGAATAAATGAATAAATGAATGAATGAATACACTCCTGTCCTCAACTTGCTAATCATCTATCTAGTCCAATACATAGCCAGGAGCCACAGAAGGCTATTATACACTTAGAATGTGAGCAGTCCAGATTAAGACAGGCTATAAAATATACACCAGATTTCTAAGACTAAGTACAAAAAAATGTAAGATATCTCATTAGTTTTTATATCGATTACATGTCAAAATAATCTTTGAGGTACACTGGGTTAAATAAAACATATTGTTGAGATTACTTTCACCTGTTTATTTTTACTTTTTTTTAGTATGACTATTAGAAAATTTTAAATTATGTATGTGGTTTGCCTTTTATTTCTAATGGGTAGCATCGATCTGGTACCATTAAGTCATGAGGCACTTGCTTTTCTGTTCCAATTTCATGATTAAAACTAATTTTCTTCTCTCTAATGTATGATGATAAGTTACACTTTAAATGCACTTTAAGTCCTTTTTAAATGCCAGACTGTGCTCATGAGATAGAATCGATTGTTGGGGGTTAAAACATTTTATATCCAAATGCAAAATAGTCCATACCCATACTCTCTTAAAATATGACTGCCTTCTAAACCCTTCCCTGGTGAGAAGCAACTGCATCTCTCCAACTCCATTACCGGATCCAGTTCCCTAAGATGAAACCTGAACTCTTCACCCTAGCAATCAAATATCCAAAGCTGTTATCAACTGCCTCTATTCCACTTCATGCTTCAGCCAACTTAGCCTCTAGATTTTATTCCCACTGTTTCTGGAACACAGGAATGAGCATGCTGTTATCGCCAGTTGGAGTTCTAGTTTTCAAATCCAACTCCTGCCTAGTCTTCAAGGTTTGATGTAAATATTGCTTACTTCATGCTGAATTCCCATAATACTCTAATCCCATATAGTTTTTCCCTCCTCTTAATCCCAAAACACTAATATTCCATTCAGAATTATCTATTCCTGCCTGGCTGGCATGGCTCAGCAGGAGAGCTTTGACCTATGAACCAAGAGATCATAGTTCCATTCTTGGTCAGGGCACATGCTCAGGTTGCAGGCTCGATTTCCAGTGTGGGCTTGCAGATGCAGGAGGCAGCCAATCAATGATTCGCTCTCATCATTGATGTTTCTTTCTCTCTCTCTTCCTCTCTGAAATCAATAATATATATATATTTAAATATATCTATTGTTGATTATTGTGATTATTGTGGAAAGTCTCTGACTTTTCTGTAATTGTAACACTACCCTTTTCCTGTACTCCAAAGACCATGAATGGGAAATTTATACAGAGACCTCTAAAATGTGGAAAGTTCACTCACTAGGCTTTTAAGGATCATGTTACACACATCTTTTGGCTGAAAGAGGATTAATATGCTGAGGGCTTCTAATCCAGGGAGTGGGCAGTCACACCTGTGGCTCTATTCCACATAAGCAAAGGCATTGCTGCCTTAGCTATAAAGTCTCTTCCCACCAAAAGAGGAGAGCTGCCAAGGTGCTCACTGAGAAAGTTGCTGGTTTGTGTACAACTGTAAGTATGGGTTTGTTCATTTCTTTTGAAGTAAGACTGAGGAAAAATGGAAGGGGGTTCCAACAGCTTTATTTACTGATAACTGAGCATATCTGTATTTGATAGCCGATGATCAATTCAAGCAATGTGTGACACTGAACAGCATCTGTCAACAGGCAAAGATATCAGTAGAGCAGAGAGCAATAAGCACCTTTTGCAAGACAGCAAGAGTCCCTCCCTCCAAAGCCCTTTCTCTTGGTGCTGGGGCTTGGCTAAATCTGGATCACCATTCTGTGAGTGGGAACAATCAGTTTTGTAGGTTGGAAGGAAGTATTATAATTAAATGTCCACCCACTTTTTGTTCTTTTTTGATAAAAGGCTCCCATGAAACTTACTAAAATAAGGTGCACGAACACAGATGAATTTTTGATGAGTAAGTCAAAGCACTGGCGAAGCTGGCTTTTCACATAGAGAAACTTCTTTAATTCACAGAACATTTTCAGGCCTAGATCATTAACACTGCCAGAGCTAATAATAATTAACATGCTAAAATCCATGCGATAAACTGGAGATTTTACCGGTATAGTTGGTAGCAACTGTAGTGTCAGCATGAACTGATTTTTCTGAGAACAAAGTAAAATGTGATTCAAAAATAATAGTGGAGTTTTAAAATTAATTTTAGAGAAATATGTATTATTTATTATATGACTCTTCTAATCAATAATACATTTGTTGAATATAATGACAATTATTCTTCTGAATAATAGTTGTATCACCACATTAAAGTTACAGATTATACCTCTAAGAGTGGGCAAAGTCCTTTAAAGATGCTGTTAAATTGTCACAAACTCCTGGGCAAAAATCTGGAGCAGGGTTTATAGTGCCTGCTCTTGATAATTAATGGCAAAGGCATCTGCTAAATCACTGCGAGGAAGAATTTTAAGATATCCATGTGCAGTAGAGTAGGGAGGAACTCCACTAAATAATTAGGCTCAGTCATATATCTCAAGTCCAGTTATGAAATCCCCAAAGTCAAGTTTTTAGAGAGAATGAGAACTGAGTTGCTGTTAGAAATGTGTTCCTTCATTTAATACAGATTTATTTGACACTAGCTGTAAAGACTGCCATCATTCAAGGAGGCTCAGGATGATAAAAGATAAAAACCCTACTCTCCAGAATTACTGGATATTTTTATTTTTAAGATAAAATTAATATTTTAAATTTCCTGTTTAATCGGTATTACCGATGAAAGCCAGTCGAGTTCATGCTGCCCTAAGTAACCATATGTGCAAGATCAAAGTACTCGGAAGAATAATTCAGTGAGCACATTTGTTATTAATTGCTAATCACTAAGCGAAGATGACTTTCAAAATGCCAGCTTCTTGATCCCTGCTTCTCCTTCCCACTGTGGCTTGATGGATCCAAAAATACGGAGTAACTTGGATGTTCAAAGTGGGAGTAGCTTTGCATAATAGCTCCTTAGTTCAGTATAACAAAATAAAATCAGTCACAAGGATCTAGGTTCTCCAATTATTGGTACTACCCATGATCATTTTATAATTTTATGCAAACTATATGATAATATAACAGGAGACCTTAGACATGACTTTGCTAGAGAATAGGAATGTTCAGGCCTAATTATTGGCCAGTTTGCTCCTTATTCCCCTTTTTTTTCCCTCCAACAACCAAATCCTTTTGGTTTTCTACTTATTACCCACATAATTTCTTAATGGTTGGTGTTTTTGTGCTTTGTGTTCAGTTCCATCTTTTACTATCTTTTTTTTTTTGTAAAAGTTACACATTAATCATTATCTAAAGTGTTTCTTTTACCAGCATGGAGTTTTTGTTCAAAGATCTGATAGGAATTCTTTCAAAGTGAACTTTTTGTTTTTTCCTATTTAAGGTTTACTTCAACAAGTTCACTGATTTTAGATCTCTCTGACAAACATAGTGGAGGTATCAAAACCCAGACATGTTGAAAATAGCTTTTTCTTGAAGCCATTTAGAATCTGAGACTTTCTGCCCTGCTATGTGAAATTGCCCAGCTTGGGAATAAGATGGGTATGTGTGCATGGCTGTGTTAGAGAGGTGGTAGGAAGTGGGGACAGGACAGGGGGAATGGTAAGTAATCTATAAGTGAACTCAGAATGTCTTCTGAAACGGATATGTATACGCTCTCCTATTTCCCCAACTGCCACAGACACTTCTATCTCAATGTTTGTAATAAATCAATGATGGTTTTTCTCTGTTGTTTTGGTTAGATATCTCCTTTCAAAAATCATTTTTCTGGAAGATAAATGTAGTGTTCTTTTTGTTTCCTTTTTTGATAAAGAATACAGTGTACAAGTGTATACTTAAAAATCATTTTCATTTTCTCCTATGGATCTCTCTCTTAGAAAAATAGAATTCTCTCATTTTAAATAGTATTTGTTGGATCATAGAAGTTTAGAAATTGGTAGTGGCCTTAGCTATTATCTTTTTTTTAAAAGCCTTTACTTTATAGATAAAGAAAATGAAGCCCAGAGAAGAGTCTTAGATTGAATGTGGCCACAAATCCTTTGTTATTCCTCCCATTGAGAAGTGGCATCTCATGCCCACACCTGCCGCCCCCTCCTAGTGTTTGGGCAGGCTCTGTGATTGCTTTGACCAATAAAACCCAGAGGAACCCTGTCAATTTCTGTCCCAGGCCTTAAAAGAATGGCAGCTTCTACTTTCTGGGTCTGGCATGCTCTTAGGACTTCTCATCTCAGAACCATGTATTGGTGCTCCACTCTACCCACAGCTAAGCTCCCAGAGGACAGATAACATCACTTTCATTTATGGGAATGTGCCATCTTGTATGTCTAGCCTAGTCAAACCTTTGAAGGGCTACATTCTCAGCATATCCTCCCCTGAGGGGAGAGCGGGGGAGGGAGAGGGGGAGGGGGAGAGAGAGAGAGAGAGAGAGAGAGAGAGAGAGAGAGAGGGAGAGAAGAGAAATATCAAAGGGTTGCCTCCTGTAGGTGCCTGAACTGAGAATCTACCCCACAATATAGGTAAGTGCCCTGATCTAGAATCGAACCCACAACATTTTGGTGTATGGGACAATGCTCCAACCAACTGAACCACCTAGCTAGGGCACCAGCCAATATTTAATAGCAATAACATGAGAGACTCTAAGTGAGAATAGCCCAGCTCTGCCCAGTCAACTCACAGATCAGTGCGAGAATGAATAATACACTAAGTTTGGGGATGATCTGTTTGGTAGTAAAAGCTAAGTGGAACTGAAAATGAAACTTAGACCAGCTTCTAAATAGAAGCAGAAGACTCCAATTCTAGCATAATCTTAAAAAGTGTTAAGGGGACATGCAGAGTTAAAGTAGACTCATTCTCAGTCTCTTAGTAGCTCAAAATTCCAAAATCTTTTCTTTCAATAATTGCATAAAACACATAATTTTCAAAACTCTTAAACATTTAAAGCAGACACTAAAAGCTCTGCCTACATAACAAAAGACCGTTATTAGGTAATAGAATAAGGTAGCATTATCAAAAGTTCCTTGAAAGCATTAACTTAGTAATAAGTGAATGAAATAAAGAGTTCCTTAAGTAAACTGATTTGGGGAAATCCTGACACATTAGAGATGTCTCTTGAACTCTAGATTTTTCAGAAATGTAAAATATCCAAGACAGTAAAGTTTCTTTCCCCAAATTATATGATCAAGGAGTCCTTCTTCACTGAGCACCTCATGAGATTTCTATTTCATAGAAACACTAAACTAAGAAATAGAAATAGGGATGCAACTTTATTAGCAGAAACTAACTTTTACTTTCAGAATATTTCACCAAAAAGTTGCTTTTATGCCCTCATCTTGGAGAACACATTTTTAGTCAAAACTTTTACAAATCTTGGGGGGCTACACGCAGTTGGGTCCCTTTCACCACCTGCTCCCTCTGTGCTGCTCTCTTACTTTGAACACTTTCCTGTTGAAATAGTTAATACATATTGGAGGAATAAAGATAAGAAGGAATAAATAAAAGTAGGTAAATGATAAATAAATGAACTAATTAGTTAAAAATTGCAAACCTGGAAATCAACTCTGACTCTAATTAACTTGGTTTGAATTTTGTACCTTTATTTCCATATAAGGCCAAGGGGAATTGTAACCTTGCCCTGCCTCATGGAATTCTTGGCAAGTTCAAAGGACATGTCAAAGTTGAAGGTGGGGAAGATTTAGGTCTGATGTGTTCTTAGCAATCATCTATTTATCAACTCCTTGCATTTTTGAGATGTGAAGGCTGGGATTCAGAGAACTTATAGTACAAGTGCTAGCCACATTAGAAACTCCCTTTCCAGTGGACCCACATTAAAGAGGTTGGTAAAGCCCTCTATATTAGTACATGCTATATCGAAAGCTGTGATTCTAATCCAGATGGTGACTATTTCTAACACAAGGTTTACAAGCAATTTGGGCCCCCAAACACATATTCCACCAGTGTTCATAGCCAGTTTAGGAAGGTATGACAATCTAAAACTTCAATAACCAGTATTACATGGGCAATGACAATGACAATAGACACTAGCCTTCACAATTGGTACAGTCATACTGATGGGCACCAGCAGTATATCTCTCTGGTATACGGATGTGGTCAATCACATTTATCCCTTCCTGCCACTAGTTCCCAGCCCTGTGAAGACTGTCACATTACCAGGTGTTGGAAATTCTCCCAGTCAGGCTCTTTCTTATACTGTGACTGCATTTTGATGCCCATAATACAACAGGCTCCATTATGTGTCTCCTGGGAATCACCAGCCCTTCATGGTTCCTGGAACATATGCCACCCTGTCTCCCAAATCATGGAGCATTTCAATGTTTTCACTTTATAAATATGAGGAAATTAAGTTTTATCATCTCCTCTTGCCCCAACTAAGACACGGACCAGTCCACTAAACAGTACTTAATTACTCTGGAACCCTCTACCTCTATATATCCTATGTTCTTGTTCTATAGTCACATTATAGAGTGGAATATTACCTGAAAGGCTGAAGGAGTAATACAGCCATAAAAATATGGTAGAAAAAATTAGCATGAGATAGAATATTTGATACTTTTAAGTTATAACGGAAAAATATTTGTAAGGATAGAACAAAGTATCTGCATTTAATCAGCTTATTTGTGTAGCTCTGGAAAAAAATAGTCATTTAAAAATATTGATTATAGTTTCATAGCTCTTTCTAAATAAATTGCTCATTTCCCCAGCCAATGGGGAATGGTTTATACAGTTTGACATATATACTTCTATATTACCTTGGCCCAACTCTGCTTCATTGGTAATAAGTTCTTAGATGTTATTTAAGTATAATTTGATTGTAAATGGGGAATGAAGGCCTCATTCTCCCATATGTAGAATAGTTAAAATTCTAGCACACTTACTTCTACAAGCCTGTTGGTGTGTTCACGAAATATCGCAGCATATTCTTTTATTTCCTTTTCTCGACCATTCTTGGCAGCTTCGATGAGAACCAAAAGTGGGACTGTCGTATCCAGAAAGGAGTCTGACACATGATCTATAATAGCCTTACGGAGCTGAGAAGAAACAGAAAATTCATGCTTTTTAAAAAATCAGGAAATAGTTCAAGTTATTTTGTAGTTTTACAATCTCAGTAGCTACAAAATTTTATATATTTTTTGCACAATCCCAAAAGTCATATTTATGACTGTGTATGTATGTATGTCACTTACAAAGCTAAAACAAGCCATATATTGAAGAAAATATCATCGAGCAATAGCTCTCTTGTTCGCAAAAGTCACTAATTTTTTCTTTAATTGTATTTACCCCAGAAGTCAGATTATAAGTGATAATTCTTCATTTTTTCCTTCAAGAAATTGACCTATTATAATGTTTATGCACATGTACAAACAACATTGTACATCATGTATTTTCATAATTACAAAATTATGAAATGTTTTCTACCTTGTTGGAGGAACTGATAAATTTTGATTAGCTAAATTGTAGACTTCATGGTAATTAAACCAAGTTAGATCACTGATTATGCCAGTTGATAATAGATTAATAGAGCAAAGAGAATAATAAATGAGTGTGATGTCCAATTTTCTTCATTTGCATTAATTGTTCTTGCCCTCACACCTTAAATTATTAAACAAGTGTAACATTCTGCTACAATTAGTTCCTTTAAATTAGATTATGTATAAGCTTATAAATGACAATCAGGCAATTACTCTACTCAGCAGATAGTTCCAGGAATTTAAAACTGCATTAGAAAATTAATAAATGGAATCTATATAATATTGAAGCCTTAAGGATCACAATATCATGAAATGTTTCATTAACAATTTCAATGACTATGAATGCCCCAGAGTTTTTTGATCACCTCCTCATTTACATTAATAATCTCTATACAATAAAATATAGAAGTGAATTCCTACTAAACAGGAAATTTGTAATTTGCCTTTTGTGAAAATTGTATTTTAGGTGTTTTTTTTTTTAAAACCAATAGACACTTAACCTAGTTTTGGATTACATGAGATATAATAATACACTTTAAAGGGGTTGAATGATGTAGCTACATAAAAAAGAGTACATTCTCTCTCTCATTTAGAAAAATGAATCCATAATAATTACAGATTTCTGAGAGAAAAATACCTCTGCCTAAGATAGTCAAACTTGCTCAGAACTGTGAAATTTTCCGGCTACCAACAATTTCACAAAGGCTGTAGGAAAATTTCTATTTAGTATGCAGAAAGGCAAATCACTCATGACAACTAATTAATATTTACTGAGCACTTACTAGGACAGGGTGTAGAGTACTAAGGGGTTACAAGGCAAACAGAGTGAATGACCAATGTCTTTGACTTCCATAAAGAGTGAGCCGAGGAAGTCAGGCAAGAAATCGTAAGTTAGCACTTGAACCGGGAACTACGAGTAGTACTAGTTCCGGAGACATAAAAGTAGAAGGAATCTCTCAGAAGGGGAACTGTTTTAAGTAACAGTTTCTCCCCTTCATCCTTTTCTTCTTTCATTGTAACCAGGACATATAGAAGGAGAGCTAAAAGATCAGCACTATAGGCATGCATTTGAAAGCCATCAAACATATGGGAGGCAATTTAAGCCAAGGAGGTGGACAGGATCATAGAGAGAGACACTCACAGAGAGAAGATGTTAGAAAATAAAATCCTAGGAAATTATAACATTTATAGAGAGAGACACTCACAGAGAGATGTTAGAAAATAAAATCCTAGGAAATTATAACATTTGCCAGGCCGGTGTAGCTCAGTGGTTAAGCGTCCACCTATGGACCAGGAGGGCACAAGTGGTTCAATTCCCGGACAGGGCATGTGCCTGGGTTGCAGGCTTGATCCCCAGCAGGAGGCAGCCGATCAATGATTTTCTCTCGTCATTGATGTTTCTATCTTTCTCTCCCTCTCCCTTCCTCTCTGAAATCAATAAAAATATATTTTAAAAAAAGAAATAGTACCATTTATGGGAGTCATGCAGATGAAAGAGTAAAACCTAAAAAAGAGCCTGAGATGATGAGAGCAAATGGCCAAACAACTAAAGGAGAAACTTTTAAAAAATTTATTGTTGACACTCTTGCAGATGTCCACAATCCTCAACCCCTTTACCCACCTCCACCCAGCCCTAACCCCTCCCTCTGGCCATCACCACACTGTTTGTGTCCATCAACCCCTCCCTCTGGTCATCACCACACTGTGTCCATGGCCCAACCAAAGAACATATAAAGGAGAAACTTTCAAATAAATCTCTGTGTCAGTGCTCTTAAGATAAAGTTATTGTAGCAAACACAATTATAATACCCATATTATGAACTTGTTGAATCTTCTTTTCTATTTGATTCAATTCAACAGATATTGTGAATACCATTCTTTACATTTCTACCAAGAGCAAGGTTGTGAAAAATGTCAAGGTGGAATTGCATGTTTCTTTATAATCCAGTGGAAAAGTGAGTCATTAAATATTATAATAAAGGAAACTAACTAGGAGACTGGCAGCAAGGAGATTTCAAAAAGATAATAGGTTTCCAAATCTAATTTTAAAGATAAGTTAAATGAAAATAACCAAGACTTGTCTATTGGATTGGACCACTAAGAGGTTCCTGCTGAAAACTTAGTGAGAGTAATCCTGGAAAAGTGGGAGCAGGAGTCCTTTTGCTATGATTTGAAGAATAAATGGGAGACAAGGGTGCAGAGACCGCAAGAATAAACTTATTTTTAGTAATTTGGGACATGAAGAAGCAAGACTTGGTATGAACTATATCAAGACAGTTTTAAAGAGGGATTGTTTCTCATATAAAAGACTTTGATGTTTTTCCCATCTACAACTATACGCAAAAAGTCAAATTGTCCTCTTGTACTTTAAAAACAATACATTTTGATCTATCATCATACAAAAAATCTAGGGAGATGGAGAATAACAATTGTCACACATTGTGCCAATTTTTGTAAATACTTAAATAATTATAGCAATCTTCTTCCAGGGCTGCATACATTTGCTATGGTCTGTTCCTCTCCCCTCTGTGATACTACCTTATGTCTTACCTTTATTTTAATGGTCTTTATTCCCTGTTCTTTTTTTATTTTTTAAGGTTTTCAACTATATTTTCCCAGATGTTAAATCAATCATTTATTCCATACACAAGTGTTAAAATATATTACAAAGGTGAGGTTCAAGGTACAGCCGATTTACTCTTAATTACAGAATAAATAAATGAACTCTTTGGCGAAATTATTTTAAAAAGAAAACTAAACCAAATTAGAAGCAATTTTTTTTGCATTTTGTAAGGCATGTTGCTAACTACATAACACATTAAATGAGAAAAGGTGTACCACATACGTGTGGTATTATGTTCAGTAGGACAAGCCTAGGACTGGAAAATGAGCTTCCAAATAAGTTCGATGCCAATGTCTTCAAAATTCTGTTGGAAAATAGGCTAAAATTACCTGACATAATGTCAAATATAATGAGCACAATAAATCTTCTGTTCCGTAATTGTACATTCATTCAAATTAACAAATGCATTTTGAGCTGCCTAAGGGCAAGGCACCCTTCTAGGCAACCTGAGGAATGTCAGAGTGAAAAAGACAGGGTAACTATTCGGGAGTGAGAAATGCACAAAGAGTTTGATGAGTATCTTTAATTACAAAAAAAAAGGAATGAGAAAATTTACACTGATTGTCATGGTGAACATGGCTTTAGCAAGAATGAAATATATGTATTCCATTTTAAAAGCTGAATAGGAAGTAGGAAGTATAACATTCTAGGAATAGAGACTATAAAAAGCAAAGAAAATAGAAGGATCCTCAGGATATCACAAGTACCTAGTGTTACTAGGACACAGTGGTAGATTGAGAACTGAAATAAGATTTTAGTGAGTACAATGAAGATAATGGAAAGAATTTTCGGCAAAAATAACAAATTAAGACAAAAAGAATAAAATATAACAATAAAATGGACAGAAATTGGTGACTTGTGCTAGACAAGAATGATGCCTTTAGGAGGTAGCACACAGTTAGCAGGCAGGAAAATATCTTTTGTTTTGAGAGCATCTTAAGCCATGCAAACAATAAACAGCACAATTAATGCAACCAAACCACAATTTTCTCACTGTATTGTCTATCTTGCTGATTCCTGATCATTTACCATCACATTCATAGCTATGATTATGGACTACATGAGAGGCGCTTGCTGCTTTACATCTCATCCTCTGCACCTGTCTCTGATTTCAGCTCTTGCTGTGGGGAACAGATCCAAGTCCTCTGAACACATCCCACCTTGAGTGCATTCCATGCTTCTCTCTGTTATTCTTTCTTGGGGCCTGCTCCAAGTCTCTGTAAGATTCTCAGCCCAAGTACAAATGGGCTGGAAGTTCTGAGGAGTCAACACCACTGGGAGCAACCTTCAACCAATTGGGAAGGGAGCTGCTGGATAAAACCCCAGCCTCCCTCCATTGGCCAGGCAATGCTGGAAGGCATTATATGCCTTCTCAGTGGTCCTTAAGCTCCTGTTGCCTATAGTGGCAACCTCAATAGCATATCCTTTCCTCCTTCCCTGCCTGTTCTCTTACCCTTCATGGTCTCATACAATTGCTTCTTGGTTCCGCTTCCCAAATAAACTGCCTGTAGTAAGGCCCCAGTCTCAGGATCTGCTTTCTGAAGACGTCAATATAAAATTGACATGTTTATCTGGTGTTAATGTTGTTTGGTTACGTACCAAGTAACAGACTCCAATGTTTTACATAAACTACCCATTGACAATCACACTTTGCCACTTCTGCTTTGCACACCACTGGGTTTGATTCTGCCCTTGGATTATGGTGACTATGAAAGAGGCATGATTATAAGATGGAACTAGAAACACATATAGGGACAAGACAAGAAGGCCTTGAATGCTATGCTAAATAATTTTCTTTTATGTTCTAACATGTTCATATGGGATATTTTTCACTTAAATTACACTGTCATTTATATCTATATAAATACCTAAGCAGGCTCTATCTTATTTATTTCCATATTATTTTGCTGTCCAAAGGAATAACTCATTCCTTTCACTTAGGTGATAGACAAAAACTTTAAAGAAGCCAACATGCCAATGTAGAAATGAGAAAACCTTAGAAGCTGCAAAACTAAAATTTTGAAGTTAGTGGGAGGCCAACAGGAGTTAAAGGTATATGTATTTTTTAATAAATACCTGTATGAAAGATGTCAGGCACAAAACCAAACTGAGGGGCTTTCCATCTTTCTCACTACAATTTAATAAAAGGATTTGAGACATCAATTTTTCTATCTCCCACTGATGTAAGTGGTTTGGGATCTCAAATAAAAATAATATATTTCTCTACCATTGAAACCCCCAAGTGAAAGCTGTATGAGAAAACTGTAAGAAAGCCCGGCCCCACACCGCCCGCCACCACCAAGTAAAGGAACAGAGAGAATGAAACTGTCAAGGACAGAGGAAAGAAGAGAAAGTATTTTAGAAAAGAATCATCCCTAGGGAACTAGGACAATTTATATTTGTGTATATTAATGGCATTTTAATTTTAAGTCAAACAGTAAAATATAACTTTCAAAACTCAATTGACTACTAGGAACTAAATTACCTAACAATTAATTCAGTATATACATACTATGTCAATTCAATGGGACTTGTATCTTATGGATACTTAATATTATTTGATGATGAGAATGATGATAAGGAGGTATAAATCCTACATTTTTTTTCCGAGTGTGGCACTGGTATTACCAACATGAAGAAGAGATGGATATAGCAATTCAGCAACTCAGCAACTAAAGAATTAATCAAGTTCTAATTTTGTTTGTTTGTTTCTTTTTACCAGAATTCTGTTTTATTTGACATATTTTAAATCCTTACTTTGGCATTTAAGAAATAGATACGTTTTTTTCTCAATATACACACATAACATTTTTAACTTGCCTTTAATGAAACTAAATGTGTGTTTCACTCTGAATAATACAATAGATGTGGAATAAATTCATTGTTTCAAAAATGTAAGTAAAGGAGGTTTAAAAATCTTCCTCCCTTATTAAGAATTTCAATAGGTAAGCATTTCTCAAATAAATAATGGGAATGGAGACTGAAGGAAGAATAATATTTAAGTTATAAAAACATGCCTAATAAATAATAAGAAATAAAATAATTTATGGCAGTAAAACCAGGGTATTAGGCACTGGAAGTTCTGAAGATGAACTTACAAATTTGGGCTGAGGTTGAATAGATGTGGGCTCAAATGTTGGCTCTACCAGGTAGGTGGCTGCTGTTTGCAAATTGACTCACCTGAGAAATAGAGATAATACTATGGCATTATTTCTTGTTTTAGGGATAAAAATAAATAATGTCAGGACTACAGTTGATAGAGAGCTTTGGAAAGCATTTATTAAATGAGACATGTCATAACTATCCTTTTTAAGGATTCAAAATGCAGTGGGAAGAGAAATACTGGCTAAATATGATCACTGCTATAATAGAATAACACATGCTATGAGTGCTCTGGGAAGAAAAAGATTAATTCCAGCTGGTGAAAATGCAAAGGTTTCATTAGAGAAATTGTATTTATGTTACTCTCGAACTTCCTCAGTGGATTAGGGGTAGGTAGGGGAAACAGGGGGAGCCAGGAAGGCACCAAGTTGAATAAGCCATATATTCAAATGCACATGTGTGTTTGGGGGTGGGGAGAACGGTGATGGAAAACTTGGTGAATAGTAGGAGACGTTTTAGTCAGAGAACAGGTTAATGCACTGCTGTGTTGAGGAAGAAGAACTGAGAAAGCGAGTGGAAGAGGAAGGAACGTTAAGAATTATGGGGATTAAGCTGGAGCAAAATTACAGAGAATCTGGAACACCATGCCAAGGACTTCCGTCTTTGTTCTCAAGTCACAGAGCAAGAGGGTTGAAACAAATAAACACTAAGTCACCTCCTAGGACATTTCATCTTGTTGCCCCAAAATGTATAATTTGCTTCTCCCTGGATATGTCTAAGCAATTTATCTCATTCCTCACAGAGGAAATTCAATGATTCTTTGAACCAAAGTTAAAATGTTTCTGTGTTGCTGATTGACAAGCCATGGGTAAGCAAGGGGAGTAGGATGAATGGGCAGCAAGATGGATTCTGTTTTATTTTTTTGCTAAAAACCAACACATCTGTAACAAGAGATGAACATTAAATATTCTAAAGAAAAACATTTCAAGGGTAGTAGCTTTCTCCTTCCTGTGTGAAAGAGTTAAGATGCTTAAACCAAACTGCTGGATAAATTTTGCAAGAATAGGAAGAGGTGGAGATGACTCACATTGCTGTTTAAACTCGTTTTTATTTTTTGCCCGAAGCACAAACATCAAGATAAAAAGTGAGGTCCTGGGAGGGCAAATAAGGATACTGAGAATGAATCATAGCAACCACCTCACTGACATTGAAGACCACGGATGAGTCTAAAGACAGCTCCCAATGAGCCCACCCCTTCCTATGTACTCATGCCACTTCTCCCATGAGAGACATTGCTTCTCCTTGCTCCTGTTAACCTGGGGCAGGGCTGGTGACTATTTTAATCTATATTATGTGGAGGAAACAACATTCTAGTGACGTTGGAGCTCAAGCATTAAGAAGGCCTGGTAGCTTCCAGGCCTTTCTTGGAGCGCGGAAACATCATGTAAGAAGTCCAGGTTACCCCGCTGGAGAAGCTACAAGAAGAAGGCCTAGGAGATTAGACACTGCATTGAGAGAGGAAAGAAGAGGCACTGAGGCCTCAAATACCCAGCTCTGAGCCCAGACATAGCCATCATTTGACTTCCACTACATGGGAGACCACAGTAAAAACACCATAGAAGTGGCCCTGCTGACCCCCAGCCAATCTGTGGAATCCTGAATATAATAAAACTAGAGGCCCAATGCACGAAATTCGTGCAAGAGTAGGCCTTTCTTCCCCTGGCTGCCGGCACTGGCTTCCCTCTGGCACCCAGGACCCAGGCTTCCCTCCGGCCGCTGGCAGGCACCTGGGACCTGGGCTTCCCTCGCAGCCCCAGCTTCATCTGGAAGGTTGTCTGGAAGGACGTCCAGAAGGATGTCTGGTCTAATTAGCATATTATGCTTTTATTATTATAGAGGGTTGCTATCATTTGTGGTGGTTTGTTCAGCAGCAATACTTAACCCAAAACAATGAGGATGTTGACCTGTGAAACCACAAGAAATTTTCATACCTTTGGAACACAGCAATTGTCTACAAGCTGGGAACATTCTCTTTCTATGAGAAAGAGTATTAGTAACCCTCATGCTCTTTCTATATCTTACTGACAATAGTGAGGTAGAAACTCAAGTAGGATTATAAGATAAATACAAGCCCTGACCAGTTTGGCTCTGGCTCAGTGGATGGAGCATCGGCCTGCAGACTGAAGGGTCCCAGGTTCCATTCCGGTCAAGGGCATGTACGTTGGTTGCCGGCACATACCCAGTGGGGGGCTTGCAGGGGGGCGTGCAGGAGGCAGCTGATCGATGTTTCTCTCTCATCGATGTTTCTAACTCTCTATCCCTCTCCCTTCTTCTCTGTAAAATATCAATAAAATATATTTTTTTAAAAAGATAAATACAAGATTCCTGGTTAAATTTGAATTTCAGATAAACACAATTATTTTGTAATATAATTGTGTCCCATGCAATATTTGAGACACACTTATACTAAAATATATGTGTTCTAATCTGAAATTCAAATTTATCTAGGCATTCTGTGCTTTTATTTGCTAAATCTAATCACTTTACATGCAGGAATTGCTTTATCTTGACATTACAAAATGATTCCAAAGCTTTGGAGATAATAAATGTAGATTAACTCTTTGTGCATGACTCCATTGAAGGCATAGAGGGATGAGACAGGAATGAAAGACAAAATATCTGATAGCTCCTAGGAACAACTTTTCCAAGTCTGAGGAGGAGCAGATGGGGTAGAAATCCCGAAGAAGACTGAGAATTGAAGCCAAGCAACCAACAGGGAGGATGGCCCTGGGGTTAACAGTTCCTGAGTCCAGTGTAGATCCTGACCTGGTGTAGGTGCAATGTCCCTTCCTCCTTAGAGGGATCACCTGGCCACACTGGCTTGTTTCTCATCTACATCGTAAGACAGGTTGCGCTAAGTTCCTTCCAGCTCTTGCATTCCATAATTCTGAGTGCTGACAGTAGAAATAGAATTCACATTAAGGACATAAAGTTGAGATTTGGGATTTTTCCCAGGCTTCAAAATTGTGTTTTACACAGCTAATATCAACTGGCTGGGGATCCCTATTTATTCCTTTTCCAAATCTATTTCTGGATTAAAGGATTTCTCAGGTCATTTTACTAAATCTTCCCATTAAAGTACAATAATATATTGCATTAAAAGCTTAGGGTGGAAAGCTTCAGGCCCTCTTTTATGAGTTAATGGTGACCAAGTTAGCGTTGTGCATGAAAAAAGAACTCTGGTTTTTAAATAGTGGAAAGGAATGGAAAGCAAGTGTCTTAAAAAATAGCAAGGTCTTCATCTTTCTGGAGAAAAAAATTAATTTTTGGCATTATACTGCACTTCTCAATTATAGAATGAAATCCTTTCTAATCCTAGGCTCCTGATGACCCAAGTTTGAAAAGTACCCTTAACTTAAACAGAAACCAACTCGTGGCGCATCCTGAAAAGATCTGGAAGGAGTAACTGGTAGGGTGTCTGAATGACTAGCTGTTTGCTATAAGCATGTGGATGATAAACTCAGTTTCTAATGTAAAAGGTCAATTCACCAACATTCTCTAAAAATTGGCTATATACAAGGCCTTGATAGGGATTTCATTTAATCCTCACAGCCCTATTGTGTATTATTTATTTTATTTTATAGGTTCAGAGAGGCTCAGAAAATAAAATCTGTCCCCAAGATCACACAGCTGATGAAAGTAGAGTCAGCATGCAAATGTAACTCTGACTAATAATAAGGCACACGCTTTCTTCTCCATTATGTTTGTCACAAAAACAGTTGAGGTATGTGAACATAGAACAGCTATATTTATTGTTCTTGTTTTGTGTTCTAAATTAATTTTAAAAGAACAAAACAAGATATAAATATTCCAGCAATGGAAAAAGGACTCATTTTGCATGGTGTTTCTGTCTCCAAGTCTCTCTCTTTCCTTACCTGTCTTCGAAGGTCTCTTGTCTTCTTGCACATGTTGTCTATTGCAATATTCAGGGTATTACTCCTTTCCTTTTTTCCGGTCTGCAAGGGAGAAAAAAAATGACGTAAGTAATGATATGAAATTACTCTTTAGCACTTAACAATTTGCCTTCTAAATTTTCTGAAAATAACAGCTTGAAAATTCAAGAATAGGTTGAAAATTCGCTATGATATTGCATATGATTCATAAGCACTTCACATAAGACTAAGTAGAACGGTGATTAAAACTCACATTATTTTCTTCTTTAAGCGTCTGTAATAGGTCTGATACATGGTTGGGTTTCATTCATTGTGGCAGTAGGCAGAGCATTACCTCCCAAAACTGTGATCTTCATATCGACTTTTTAACCGCTAAGCATACAATTAACTTAAAAGCATTAGATGCCCAAATTGTCAACTTCTGTGGGAGTTTCTGAAGTCATTTTGATGGTGTATTGTGTAAGTTATGCAGAACTATACTGGAGTTTTGCTAAACACTAAATAAAATATGCAGTGCAAATTCATACAATTTGCAGAAGTTGACCACAATTTCAGCTGACAATATTCCAAGAACAAACTGTTTCAAGTTCTTAAGAACTGGAAGCTGTTTTTTGGCTCTTTAAGATAATTTGTGCAATACCTATTCGTTCTTTAAGCAGAACAATTCTCTATGTTATATCCTTAACCTAAATCTTCAGGCTATTAAGTACATGGAGAGTCACCTTGGTTGGTATTTTCTACATATTACTTTTGTGGGAGACGATCAAAATTGAATCTAATCATACTTTCTTCAGCCATATCATGTATAAAAGAGATTGAGAAAAATTACTATGTGATTCACCTCTAGAAAATTGCTACTATTTAAATTAATAAACTGAAAGGGCTTTTGAGAGGAGACCTTGAACATCAGGAAGGCAAGTTTAAACAGCTGATAACTGAGGAAGTTTATAGCATGGACTTCAGAAAAAACATTGAGGCAAAGTCTATAGACCATTAGGCAGGAAGCTATATCCTACCTCCAATACATAAATCCATACCATCAGCAGCTGATAACTGAGGGAGTTTATAGCATAGACTTCAGAAAAGACATTGAGGCAAAGTCTAGACCATTAGGCAGGATGCTATATCCTACCTCCAATACATAAATCCATACCATCAAGTGGAAGGACTTCTTTACAGGAAGTTCAAGACCATCTATACTCTACCCTAACCTATCTTTTCAGTTTTATCTTCCACCACATATTCTGAAGTTCTGTCCTTTTATAGTAATAATATTCCAATATTTTTCTATGTCTTTTTTCCATGTTCTTTCATATAATGTACCTTTGACTTCAGCAAGTGTCTCTTCAAATAGCCCCCTATTAAAATCCTACCGATTCTCCAATGGTTTCAACAAAGACTTCCCAGCAATCTACTCAAAAGCAAATGCTCACCTGTCCTTGTTCCCATAGCATTTTGAAAATTTCCCAATATACCCATTTTGTTTCTGTGCATAATCATTACCCTTACAAAACTGTTAGGATTGTGATGTTGGCAATGTATTTTAATTTTTTTTCTATTTCTGAAAGTAACTTGCATAGGACTTATTGAATGGTATTGACTAGTTTATAAATGAACAACTTGATTCAAAACACAGCATAGTTTTATTATGGGCCTGCTATATACCAGGAAGGTGTCCTACTAAATTCTGGAGGAGACTTTAATATCTACCTATCAAGGCACAATTAAAATTCTCTATTGGTTGAGGTTTCTGGTACCCACCTAAACCTTTAGTTAGATCTAGATTTTTCTCAGCAACAGTGTTACTGATATTTAAGATAGGGAAATCACCATAATTTGAGGCCACACTCTATACGCTGCAGGATGTTTGGCATCCACGCACCCCTGTCTACCAAAATCTACCAGTAACTCCCCGGCACTATGATAGCCAAAGTTTGACCTCACACATTTCCAGATGCCTCCTAGGGGGAGACACTGTAGAGAACTACTACGTCCTTTAACACATTTTATTTTTGAAAGAAAGTGTGAAATGTGTGCATGATGGAGACTGTGTCCAGTGAAGAAACAGGGAAGAAGACAAAGAGAGAGATAAGTGAAATTCTGGATGTTGAAATAATAAGAGCAACAGTGACAATTACTTAGATAAAAGTGTGGCTACCTTTCCAGCTCCAACCAGAATTATCCATACTAGCAGTGAAAAACTGTGAAAGCTAATGCAGGGCTGTACAAGGCAATGGCATAAACAGATACACAATGGTATATAAGACAATTGGTAATTTCACCTAAAGAACTTAGCTCTTATTCTCCAGTTTCATGCACTGCTAGCTCTAGAGGAAAGTTCTCCAGTTTCATGCACTGCTAGCTCTAGAGGAAAGTTCTCCAGTTTCATGCACTGCTAGCTCTAGAGGAAAGTTCTCCAGTTTCATGCACTGCTAGCTCTAGAGGAAAGTGTCTCTTTCCACTTCATGAAGTTAGAGATAGTCAAAAGGGGCAGGAGTGGTACAAAGAGAACCTCCCCCCTCTCCACCACCACCACCACCACACACACACAGGGTATCAGGAATAATATGAGCGACTTCTGTTGTGTTGGCCATAAAAACTCCCTAGCTTCTGCAATATGATTCATCAGAACAACTACAAAATGCCAGCCTGCACAGAGAGAGCAGCAGTGGCATGCAAGTTTTAATAAAGAATAACAGAAGGTGACAGCATGAAAAGATTCAAAGTGGACTATAAAGATGATTTCTTAATTTCTACCCAGAGCTTAATCTTAGTTTAAAATGTTTCATTGGGTCAAAGACATTTTGTTCTCTAGGTAATAATAAACAGTCCCTGTCATTATAGGAAGTAAAAAGTCTTCCTTCTTTCTTCCCTTTCTCTCTTCTCCTTCTCCCCATCTTTCTTCTTTTTTCCACCTCCAGCTTTTTTATTGGGTTCTTGCTCTATTTATCCAGATTTATTGGGCTTCCATCAAGCCATTGAATGCTTTTATTCCTTTTGCATGGCATAAAAATAAATAAAGCAAGGAGAAATTGCCCCATCCTGCTTAAAAGCCCTCATTCCTTCTGTTTTCAAAGCCTTCACAAATCATCAAGCAATGAGCTAGGACTGAAGGTAAATTGTGTGTGCTGAGGTAAGGGATGGAAAGGGCAGGATATTGAGACACAACACAGATAACAGACAGAGCCTCTCTACATCCCAGGTACTCATCAGAGTGGATGCTCCTTAAAGAAAGCCTTGACAGGAGCCATCATTAAGTCAGCACAGCCCTGCTAATGGAAAAGGCACCACATACAGTGGAAAGCCAGGGGGAAAGACGCTGTGAAAATATGGCATGGATCAGCACTATATAGAGAAAGAAATCACATTACTTATCAGTAAATAAACTGCCAGGAAAGATTTTATGAAAAAGAACAGTTTTGAGCATAAACTTCATTCAATAAAATTTTATTAAAATTATTATTGCATATTATATATAAGTCCCAATGTTATTGAGGCTTATAAACTTTGCTATGTGTCTTTCCATCAATTCTGCCTCACCATTGCTCTCATGTCACTGCTACAGGTAATTGCACTCTCTTATATGGTTCCCTTGAAGCTGCCCACACCTTTAGAAAAAGTCTAATTATAAATAAACTCTTCTTGAATTATCTTAATTTGAGTGTTCCATCTGTTTCCTATTGGGACTCTATTGGGGAGAAGTTTCTATACTACGTTGTCCAAAATGGTAGCCACAAGTCACATGTGGCTATTTAAATTTAAATTTTAATTAATTAAAACTAAGTTTCATTAAAAATTCAATTCATCAGTCCTTAAAGTGAGCATTAGGCACATGTGTTTAATGACTACTATATTGTATAGCAAAAATATAGAACATTTCCCTCATCTTAGAAAGATGTATTATACAGCAGTATTTTAAAATATATCTTTTTAGATATATTTTAGGGGTCGCCTAAGACCATCGGAAAACACATATAGAATTACATAATGAATTTGTGATTAATCACTTTGCTTTAATTATGTTCAATTTGTAACAATGAAAATACATCCTGCATATCAGATATTTACATTACGATTCCTAACAGTAGCAAAATTACAGTTATGAAGTAGCAACGAAAATAATTTTATGGTTGGGGGTCACCACAACATGAGGAACTGTATTAAAGGGTCGCGGCATTAGGAAGGTTGAGAACCACTGATCTAGTGCCTGCCTTTGAAGAATACTCATCTAATCTAGTGGTAGAAACAGACATAAACACAGTATTAGTAGAGGCACTAAGGGTAACATATGTATCAGTAGGAGCAGCACCCCCGCTCCCCATTAAGGATGAAGGTATCAATTGAGTATTGAAGGATATGTTGAAGTCAGCCAAGAGAGACAGACAGAGAAGGCCACTTTAGGGAGACAGGGATAGCTTTAGCAACGGCAAAAGTCCTTATGGAGTATTTAGTAACTAGTATAAAAAGTATGAGGGGAGGCAAGATTTTGGAGATTTTTGCCATATTAAAAAATTGAGCCTTTAGGCAATTGGGAGTCATAGAAGTTAAGCTGATGAGTAACACAGGCAAATCATTATTTCAAATCATTGAGCTGGTGGGAGTCTGCACAATATATTTGAGGAGATTAAGAACAGAAACAGGCAAAAGAGTTCGATTATTGCAGTGACAGTCTTAACTCTTTATAAGTAAGCTACATAGGATGATAACTGGCAAGTTGTGGTGGGTGAAGAAAAGAGCACAAGCTAAGCTGATGTCCAGCTTTCCAGCAGTGATGATGGGCTACACAGATGATGGCACTTGGAACTGAGATGGTCATTTCAAAGAGTAAAGCAGGTCAAAATGAGGAGGAGGATTTCAGTTTTAGAGTTTTTGAAAGGCTTGTGGAGAGCTCCCTTCATTAGTCTTTGTCCTGGGGTTAATTGCTAATCCTCATGCATTTCTCTCACTAGTCTATGGTCCTTGAGGGAAACTTCTTACATATAATCTGTTCCTCATGGTATCTAGCACCAGACTTTGCACATAATAGGAGCTCAAAGGTTATTTGTTGAGTAACAGAAAAAAAAAAGACTGGATAAAGGTAATCATTGGCAAATCCCTTGACATTCCTGGAAGTTAACTTCTGCACCCATAAAAATAAAGATTTGCCCTAAATCTTTCCTGTAGTTCTTTCCAACTTTAAAATTCTATGAAAGGGCCATGTTCTCTAAAATAAAGAAATATAGAATAATATGTTACTTTTATTGTACAATGTTGTGCATAAGTAGCCATTGAAATGTGTTGGAAACATACTCATAATATAAATTTGAAATGGTACAAATAAAAATGGCATTTAAACTAGGAAGGCCATGATGCTGACCTCAAAAAACTATGAAGCTTCAAATACTAAGGGATGCGTTTTAAAGCAAATGAAAATTTATCTAGTTCATAATCAAATGAAAATGTTATCAGTGCAGAAAGGAGCCCTGCATGAAATTGAAACAATAAGAAAAAGTGTTTTTGTTCTTGTTTTGTTATGATTTTGTTTCTGTAGTTTAAATGTGTGCCATTTTATTCAACCCTTTAAAATGACACATCTCCCTTTAAATGGGAATTCTTTATTTCATGGTAAAGATAAAATATGATGCCCTTAAGTTAGTTCTTTTCTGCAGAAATAGCTTTAAAAATATTTTTATGCTTAACACAGAACAGAGGCATGGATTCTAGTCAACATTTTCAGGCATGAAAGACATACAAACAGACAAGCATAAACATGAAATCTCTTCTTCTAGAACATCACTGTACCAAATGGCATATGAGGAAAACATCCTAAAAATCTTTCTGAAACAAGGTCTGTGCTATGAACATAAAACAAACAAAAAAATTAACTCTGAGAATTGAAAGGAGGTTTTGAAAAATAACTTTATATGAATAGAATGACACATATCAAGGGAAATGGTTAAAGACTGCAAGCAAGTGTCTTGAACTTTTATATTGTTTAGTGAAATAAAATATTGCCTCCAGGTAGCTGACTGCTGAGATGGGGCTGGGGGTCTATGAGGGGAAACCAAAGACTGGAACGCCCTCCACAGCAAAATACTGTACATGTATTGTCCCCAATGCCATTCACAATAACTCTTCATACATATGCATATGAAGACACTGAAGTTCAGTAAGCTTAAATATGGTATTCCAGGAGGACATGCAGTAAGAGGTAGCATCAAATTGAGTTGTTGCATCCAATCTCAGGCTTTATCCACCATGCATGAATGAACTATAACTTAAACCCAAATTAATTTTATATAAATTATATAAATGCATTTCTTAAAAATGATGAGCAAAATATCATAGATGTTTGTGGATTCAATTAGAATTGTATTTGAATCTATGCTCCATCTCTTGACAGCTTTATGTTCTTGGACAAAGTACTTAATCTCTCAAAGTCTTACTTTTTGTACCTATAAAATAGAAATAATATAGTGATTACACTATTACAAGATTGTTTTAAGGAATAAAGAGATGAAGAGTGTACACGTTTTGGCAAATAGAAGGGCACAAATAATGTTAGCAGTTATTATTGTACTTATCAATAGTGTCACCATTGTTACTAACACTTGCATTTCCTGAACTATACCTGCTGACTGATTTCCCTGTTTTTCCACACTAAACCTTTATCCTGTAATTCTCTAAGCTCTTCTCACTCAAAATGAAAATTAAGTCATTAATTCAAGACTCAGTTCAAGTGCCTCATTCTCTATATCATCTTTCTGACTCTCTTCAACACCACACTAAACAAAAAAAGTTAAATTTAAAAATTAAAACCCTTCTCATTTGTGTTTCCACTAATTTCTCTGCACATTTCAAAGATAATAACTGTGAAACTTTTGTTATCTTTAATTTACACTCTGCCTCATCTTATAAATTGTCAAGTCTTAACTGCAATCTTAGTATCTACTACTGTGTTTGGCACTCAGTTAATGGCTGTGGATAACATAAATAAATGTTAACCACACTTTTACTAATAGTAAATAATATTCAAACTGCTTTATTAATAAAATTAGTGTGTATGTTCTTTAACAAAAGTAGTTAACATCCATCCTGTTAGCTGTCAGATGACCTATTCAATCAGTGGTTTTATTCAAAAACTGTTATTGTTATTGCCTATAAGAAAGGCTTGGTATGAAATTTAATCCTTGGATCAGAAAATGGGGGTTCTGAAATAAGCTCCCTGGGTGACCTTAACTAAGTTGAATTACCTGTCCTGTCCTTAGACTTTGCTTCTGTAAAAGGAGGCCATCGAACTATACGACCTTGAGTCCCTCCCAGTTCTAAAAGCATTTAGTCCTGGAATTCTAGTCAGAAAGGGAAACAGGACAGCCTGATGCATGCATTCTCACACCAGAGATGCTTATGAAAGGCCACAGGATTTCAACCGACATGCACCAAACATAAAAGAAACATTCCTGGGTTCGCACTGCAATAAAATTCAAATTGTTTCAGTGGTGATGTTACTTATTTCCTTTGAATTTCAGAGATGGGTATAAGCTATGAGTTTCTCTTTTAAAGATGATCCCATGGAAAATCAGTCATATATATGTGCAAGTGTAGATGTAAAAATTCACCCCAGTGACCAACAGGTAACCTTAAAAGAGAATGGAAAAGTCAGGAGTAAGTTGTTACTTTATTTCCTAAAATCACTGGCTCTTTCATGATTTTTACTTTACCCTGTGATGTTTTGTAACTTGCCTCATTCCAGGACTACCATTTTCCCTCTCTTCTTGACCTAGTTTCTTGTCCTCCACTAAAGTCCAGCAAACTCTGGACCCAACATAGTTCTTAATAAGAAGAAATTGAAAACAGTTTATGAATTTAATTGATGGAGTAATTAATTCATGGTTCAGCAGTAAGCTATGCTGTGACTCCGGCTGTAATGGGTTTCAGATCTTGCCAGTTCCTAGGTCAGTGACTGTTTCTATGCTATGGTTACTATTAAATGAAGGGAATATGTTCAAAATTCTAGGTTTTACTTACCTAGGGCAGGAACCAAAAATGTTATGTACATTAATGGTTCCTAAATGCTTGTTTCAGGACTCATGTGGTGAAAATACAAAAATAAATATAATGTAGTTATTTAACCATAAAAACTTGTTTTTAATCTGAGAGTATTTCCATTTTATTTTTTATTTTTTGTTAATCGCTACCTGAGGGCATTTTCCCATTGACTTTTGGAGAAAGTGGAAGGGAAGGGGAGAGACAAAGAGAACCATCAATGTGAGAGAGACAAATCTATTGGTTGCCCCCCACAGGGACCCAACCAGGGGCCAGAGAGCAAGCCTGAAACCAAGGTAGATGCTCTGGACCTGAATCAAATCCAGGACCCTTCAGTCCTCAGGCTGACACCCTATCCACCGAGCCAAACCGACTAGGACAGTATTTCCATTTTCTACCTTTGTTTTTTAAATTTGTTTTACAAAATGATGGCTTTATTTAATGGTAACATAATATTTTTATTTAACATAAAATCATAGAGAACCTGTCAGACTCTCTGTGTGTCTCTGTGTGTATTTTGTTGTTGTTTCTGTTTCAATAAATACATTGCTTTAGTGTTTAAAACAATTGACATAAGAAATTTGTCTGATATCACAATAGAAACTGGTTAAATCAGTCATTTGCAGAATTGACATTAAAATCATTTCTGTGTTTTTGAAACTGGGCTTATTTTCTCAGCTTGTTAGGATATTTTATATCAAATGCATTGCATTTAAAATAACATTTGTGTTAAACTGCTATTAAAAGTTGCTGTAATAGGAGAATCAGAAAGATGATCTTTGTATCTTAGTGCCAAGACTTATTAGCAAGATGACCACATGTCATTATGTAAGTTTAGCCTTAGTTTCCTCATCTATAGAATGAGGATGACAATACCTGTTCTAGAAGTTGTTGCGAAAATTATATAAGATAAGGTACATAAGGCATTAGGTAGTAACTATCATTTAAAAATTATATTTATTATCCTATATAATGAAAGCCTAATACAGTAGGTCCTCGGGTTATGTCAGAGATCCGTTCCTATGGCGCGACATAACACAATTTTCGCCGTAAGTCGGAACACACCTACATAAGCACCTACGGCACTCACGTGGAGCACAGACAAAGCAGTAATGAAGTGAAACAGTAAAAAAAAATTAAAAGAAAGATAATTCCTGACCTTTACTTGTGGTAAATAAATAATAAAAAACAAAAAGCACATATGTACATACGTCAAAATGACGGAACTTTTTTTATATAAATAAATGAGAGATGGCAACGTAACCACGAAATGACATATGTTGAGTCCGATGTAACCTGAGGACTGTCTGTATGCAAACTGTCTCCTTGGGCGGTCGTTCGACCAGGAATTTCACCAGGAGACTGGGAGTTCAACCACTCGCTATGATGTGTGCTGACCACCAGGGGGCGGCACGGAACATGGCAGGCATTGGCGACGCTGCACTGGCAGCAGGTGCTCAGATGCTGGGTGCCCACGAGGAGCCCACCCCGCACCCACGCAGCCTCTTCCGGG
Organism: Myotis brandtii; assembly: GCF_000412655.1. Classification (NCBI taxonomy): domain Eukaryota; kingdom Metazoa; phylum Chordata; class Mammalia; order Chiroptera; family Vespertilionidae; genus Myotis; species Myotis brandtii. The sequence goes on from NW_005369027.1 coordinate 760,229, forward strand.
TGAGCTGGGCCACAGCCAACAGTTTGCGCAGGTGCCGGTCTGTGAGGCCGGCCAGGAGAGAGTGTTCTGCCCGCCTGGCTTCTGAGTAGCGCCGCTGGGTGGCCCAGAGGCCCATGCTACGCCCCAGCCCGCAGCATCTGGCCATGCTCACTGCATCTCCGTGTGGGGACTCGGGTGCCGTGACTCAGGTGGAAGGGGGTGCATGGGGGCCAGGGGGCCCAGGTGCTGCCCTAGGGCCCAGGGTCAGCAGGGACCTGCCCTTCCATGCCAGACACTCACATTTCGATTGCCGGCCAGGCCTAGGGACCACACCGCACATGAATTTCATGCACCGGGCCTCTAGTTAGCAATAATAATAGTTTCAAGATGATAGAGGGCAGAAAGCATAAACTATGTTATTCATTGTTATATTCATAGCAGTTCTTGGCCACATATGCTTAGTATTTATTGATTTGAATAAATGTTTTAAAATGATTGACTGATATGTGAATAAATAAACATATGAAACATGATATTGATCTATTTGAGGAGGATTTGCTTATGGTCAATACAAGGATTGTAGAAATTTTTTTACACTAGACACTGAGCCATTGAAAATAGTATAATCTTCATGTAGACAAAATATAGATATCCAGGCCAAAGTTTATAAATCCTCTGATTTCAATTAATGGTTAAATTGTACATTATGTTTTACCGACATTTCAACTTTCAAAATCCCGTTATTGAGTCATTGTTAGAGGTTCTTAGCATATTTCAGAAGGTGTGGTGGCTCATTCTAGAAATCCTTTTGATTTTGTAAGTCATGACCCAGCAGTCAGTTTCTGGAGAGTGCCTACCATGAAGAAATCATCTGTGATGCTGATATAAGAGCATCTGCAAGGAAGTGGGAGAATTCAATGTTTTATGTTATCAATTATACCTTGAGCTCTTTTGGCAAAAACTCTTATTTTATATTCAAAATCACTCCAGAGTCTAATAAGCAATGATATGGCATTATTCACATAGATCAAATAAATCATTTTCCATCTTTTAAATAGAACTGCTGTTCTCTAGCAATGTTTCTGTCTATATAATGCTTTGTGAGGTAAACTATTAGAACAACACTTGTCTCATTAAAATTTTATCTTCTGCCATTCCTCCAGTTTCTTAAGTCTAATTCCCACTCTTTTTGTTTCCAACGCCAGGTTTTCTAGTTTAATTATGCTCAGTTGCAAACTTCACAGACAGTGCACTTTATAAAGTTTATAGAGCTTTATAGAGTTTGGAGACTAACAAAGTTTTATCATGGCCCATATATGTGAAATCTAGACTAGATAGATTTCAACATTCTGATTATTATTTTCACTTTCACCATCAACTGCAATCTGTGTCTTGATAACAGGTTCACTTTTAACAGCCTATATAATAAAAGGCTAGTATGCAAATTGACCAAACAGCAGATCGACCAGTTGCTAAGATGCGCACTGACCACCAGGGGCCAGATGCTCAACGAAGGAGCTGCCCCCTGGTGGTCAGTGCGCTCCCACAGGGGGAGTACCCCTCAACCAGAAGCCCTGAGCCAGGCTCACGCTGGCAAGCGCAGCGGTGATGGCAGGAGCCTCTCCCGCCTTTGTGGCAGCATTAAGGATGTTCGACTGCCTAAGTCGTCAGTCGGACATCCCCAAGAGCTCCTGGACTGTGAGAGGGCACAGGCTGGACTGAGGGACTCCCTCCCCCAGTGCATGAAAATCATGCACTGGGCCTCTAGTTATAAAATAAGAATACAATGGATTTATTCTTTCCTGATTAAAATAAATTCTTTCTAGCATTGTTATTTTCAATGAACACTTTCAGGTTCATAATTCAAAGAGTTTCAGATTCTGTAGAATGAAGAGAAATTAAATAGATTCCTCTTTAAAGAAAGTTGGATTCTGAAATTTTTCTTTTAGGCCCTGGCTGGACAGCTCAGTTGGTTGGAGCGTCGTCTTGAAATGCCAAGGTTACAGGTTCTGTCCCCAGTCAGGGCACAGAATCAAGCAATACATTCATGAATGAGTGGAACAACAAATCAATGTTTCTCTCTCTCTTCCTCTATCTCTCTAAAATTAATTTAAAATGATAAAATAAATTAGCAGGTTATAATTTCCTTTAAAATTAAAATTTCTTTTCAAATAAAGAGAATAAGTATATTCTCTTTAAGTATATTCTATTTTATAGGAAGCCTACTTAACCTATTAAAAGTATTATTTGTTATAAAACTGAATTTGTGTATACATCTTCAATAGAAAAAAACATAAACAGGATCTAACTATGTGCAGTCAGAATAAATACTTACATGATGTAATTGGTATAAATTGAGAGTCACCAATGATACCTGCTCGAAATATTCTCTCTTTCCCCATATCCACGCACTCCCAAACCCTACCCAATGTCTGAAACTTTCCATTTCTCTTTATTTCATTCAAAATGTTTTGCTTTAGCTAAACCACCAAGATACACATAGGGCATTTCACACTGATGAGCTAGAACAAGATAATGATTTTCAAAAGAAATAATTAAAGACGAGTTACATGACTCTGAAACTCTCTTCTATAATGACGGTATAAAGGTTGGAATGTGTGGTGACTGGGGAAGTTTTTCTGAAGAGAAATGGCCAATGCTAATCTGGGATCCCCACCCTTCTCCCTGACACCCTCGCCCACATAAGTCTGGAAAGAGAGACTTCAATGGGACCATTTAGACAGCACAATATGAGGACTGGCAGCTGAGATTCAGTGAGTAAGTGTAAACTCTCTCCCGGGAAATCTCCTTGGCGAGGTGGCTGGCTAGTTTGCTGATGAACAGGCAGGAGAGGTGACTGAACTCCAAAGTCTGAACATGTACTGCGGTCCAGATAGGGGCCTCCTGCAAAAGGTAGCTGGTCTGGGGTCATCTTGTTTTTTTTCCAAGATCACTGCCTCGATCAGTAAATAAAGCTAAGCTGAGAGGAGTTCTATAAACTGCTGGGCTTTAAGAATCAGCAGTCGGCTGCAGAAGAAACAATCACACATAGGTAGGGAACTGCCTGTGAAATAGAGAGCCCGCAAAGGCACCTGGGTCAGGTTTTCCCACCGGCCCCTCCAGATTCACTCTTCACCATTTTCGCCACACTCTGCCTCCACAGCCCAAATGTCCTAGATATACTCCCTGTTCCCTGCTTTCAGTGGGTGTGGCCAACAAGAGGCCCTGAGGGTGAGAGAAGAGTAAGGCTGGGTGTTTACTTTCTAGCTGTTCCTCTGAGGAGTGGCTGTAAGTTTACTATGTTCCTCTCCTGAAAACCCCAGCTCCTGACAGGCAGCCTTCTTCATGCAGCTTGCTCCTTCAGGCCTGGGGATGTGTGGGCTTTGGGAAGTTGCCAGCCCAGGGTCTTGGTCTACCCTTGTTGGTTCTCCTGAACCTTGCCCACAACTATGTAAAAAAGCCCTTTACTACAGTCTTCTCAAATTACTAGCTTGGTGCACCATGTGTTCTTTTGCTGGGACCCTACCCAATACAGTGAGTCTAGAGCCTGTTCCCCTTACCTCTCCTCCTTCCCCTTGCTTTATGCCAGAAAGGGGGAGACAAAGAAATAAAAGGCCAAAAACATCTCATTCCCAACTATTGATCTCCTTCCTGCACCAGGCCTACACTGTGGGAAATTGGGGTTCAATTTAAATACAGATAGAAGTTTTGACAATTATATTTCTAATAACTGATTAGAAAAGAGGGAATGACACAAAAGACCTAAGATGACTGGAAAAGTTCTGTGATTGCATGCCTTTTCATCCAAGATGAGGGAAAGAATTTAGCCCACCGTATAAAAGGGACAGTAGGAACTAAAAGTATAATTGCTTTATTTTACCTTCTTTTTGAATATCCTATTTTTTTAAAAAAAAATAGTTTTATTGATTTCAGAGAGGAAGGGAAAAGGAGAGACAGATAGAAACATCAATGATGAGAGAGAATCATTGATTGGCTGCCTCCTGCAACTCCCACACTGGGGATTGGGCCTGTAACCCGGGCATGTGCCCTGTCTGGGAATCGAACCAGTGATCTCCTGGTTCATAGTTCCAAGCTCAACCACTGAGCTACAGTCCATATTTACATATGTTGGCTATTTTGTTGTTGGGAAAGGAGAGTAGGAAGAAGGAGATTAGTTTGGAAAAATGTAGAATATTGACAAGTCACAGCACGCCAGAGGACAGTGCTTGAGTCAGTCAAGGGAAAAAGAGGGCATCACAAGGGAAAAAACCTAAGGGCACTGAACCAGCTTCAGAGTGTTGTCTCAAACTCACCTAGAATGACACAAATTTAAAATTCACAATGCAACTTTAAAGAAAACCCTCCTCTATTTAAAGCAATCATTCTAAGACTAATTCCAAATATATCTTTTTAAGTTTCTTTTTTCATTCAGAATACTGATGTGGAGGGGGGAAAAAATCTACTAAGTGGTTCAGAGGACAGGGTCTAAGTCCTAACATTTTCACTTACTGGATGTATGAACCGGGAAAATCACATTGAATCTATGGGGCTCAGTTCCCTCTTCTGTAAAAAGGGGTACAGGAACAGACAGACCTCTTGGGGTCCCTTCCAGATCTGATCTCCACGTACCAACTGGAGTTGGGAGTACTTATTGCCTTCTGGTTATATTTCCCTACATGAAGGACATTTTTTATTTCACTTCCCAGAAGGAAACCCTACAGGAGGAATATTTCCAGTTGTTGGTCCTGAGCAACTTACCCGGTGAGGGAAGTTAGACAAAAAGTGGGGCGGACTCATTCACAGCCCTGTCACTTGTGGGTTTTCCTCTATTTTTCTCTCTGCCCTGTTGCTGCTTCATGGCAGAAGGCGAAGTCTCAGGGAAGCACTGAACAGTCTTCAATTTAAGGAGGAAGAAATAGGAAGCCTGTTTATGACCAAGCCCAGCCCCCTTGTCGACTTTTGTTAGTTTTAGTTTCCCTGGAAGTGAGGAGGGGCAAGTGACAGGCCACAACAAAAGCACAAAAGTAGGTAGGCACTGGTGGCAAAAGATATTCTCATCCTCAGCCCAATGAGCAAGATTTAAAATAAATGATCATCTGGTCTATGGCTAATAGATGCATGAGCTACCACATCCTTTCAAAAATGCAGATTTAGTGAGTCATTCTTCTACAGGCAATCAATGCAGAGATTTCTACGGTCCTTCAGTAGCTCTAATTAATGCTATGAGACAGAGCCTAGAAAACACGCAGGTATCTGACAGGCAAACTAAGTACTCTATATTCAAAAGGGAAACGATAAAATAACCATTTGAAATGTGCCTCTGAATCTGAAGCAGTTCCTGCCACTATTTTACTGTCTCTTTAGGAGATTATACTCCACTCTCTTTTTTTTTTTTAAGAGAGAGAATGGAAGGGAGGGGGAGAGACAGAGAAACATGGATGAGAGAGATACATCGATTGGTTGCCTCCCACACGCACCCCTACCTGGGTCCAGGATCGAGCCTGCAACCAAGGTACACGCCCTTGACCTGAATCAAATCCAGGACCTTTCAGTTTATAGGCCGATGCTCTATCCACTGAGCCAAACTGGCTAGAGCTATACTCCACTCTACAACTTCAATTTGCAAGGGAGACTAGGTAACACCTTTGCTTCATTTTTATTTAGCACTGAACAAAACTCAGTAAACTTAGCTTAATGAAATGATACCATCTAGTTTGGCTTAGATGGGTTCAGAGTCTCAAATGCTAAGTTTTTATTTAGTGACCTCTGCTCTCTTTCCCAAGGGTCAACATTCTCTCTCACTGAGCCTGTGCAAACTGGCCTACGCAGTAGGTGAGACAGGCATCTAGGGAGTAATAATCCCCGGCTCTCTGGACTGGGGTGATTTGGACGTGGTGCTATATATCAGTCCTAGACGTCAGGGAAGACTGATAAAGCAGCGCAAAGCTCGTGGTGAAGCGCAGCTGAGTTGCAGGAGATTGTTTTGATGATAATCGGCAGAACCAACCATAAATTTTGGATGCAGAATTAGAAATGGCCTGTAAACGTCAAATAATGGGTGTCGGAATTGAAAACGAAACTATCTGTGGCCTGTAATATTTCTTGCAGTCTGGCTTAGAGAGTTAGTAACGTGAGAGATGGGCATGATGATCCTTTCCAACGCCTGCTGTTAGAAGGCTGAGGATATTAACTCTTCCTTCCATCAGCCTGAAGGAAACAGAGCTAAATGAACTCACTAGAAATCATGGGGCATGAGATACAGATTTAACCTTATGCAGTCAGAACTTTAGAGGTTAACAAAACATACGGAGAAGCACGAGGCTTGCATTAGAAGAACCACACCAGCAAGCACTAAAGGGATGAGCTCAAATGATTTACATGAGTTGCTCATTCACACTCATCTAAATATTTAAAAAATGAAACTTGACTTTCTTGTACCTGATTATAGGGAGGTGTCAGTCAATTTTGTGCGAATCTACATCAAATAACTATTGAAAGATATGGAACTTTGTGGACCCATGGTAATTGCAGATTGCTACTGTTGAAGCTGGGCTGTGAATTAAAAGATTTTTAGGCCCTTTATTAAATAGGTAAGAATCATGTGTGATAAGCACATTTTTAATTAAGTGTGATAATTTGTAAATAACAAGTGGGCTGCTTGTTACAAGTATATGAAAAAAACATTTTTCTTCTACCATTCTAGAAGTAAAACATCTTTTTTGTTCTATTAATATGTTTATTAAACATTTGTTCTTAGAGAAAGAAACTAAAGTCAAAATCAGTGGCTTCCAAATTCATGAAAATTTACTATTCCCCCTGCTAAATCAATGTAAACATACAATCCATTGAAGAAAAACTTTACTTCTTATAACCAATTGTGGAGAAATAGAAGATACTGATTCCTGTGGGTTCTTGATACTGTAATTAAGTGGAGAATTTTTTAATGTTGATATAGGTTACATTGTGCATGAAGCAGGTAAATAGTAATGTGGGTGGGAGTAGGGCAGTGCTATTCAAAATATTGGACAAGAAATGCATGAGCACCAGCACTTCAGCATGGGCAGGGAGCACGTCAGAGTCAGCAGGGTGGGAGCCAGTGCCTATCGTTATGAAAGCATATATACGTAATCAGTCCTCTGGTAGGGGCAGGGTGCTGCATGTTAGATCAGAGACATGTGCCACTGGAGAGATGAAAGGAAAAGATATACCTGTAACTCTTTATAAGATAAGCATTATGCCTCAATTAGGAAATTTCTCTACTCAAAAAATTGTTCCCTATCCCCACCTCCTTGACCCTACAGGCCAGAAATACTCAGGTTAAAGAGAAAAAAAAAGCTAATAGATGCCCTGCCAGTTGGTTGGGCATCATCTGGTATACTAAAAGGTTGCTGATTTGATTCCTGTTTAGGATGCATGCCTGGGTTGCAGTCTCAATCACCGGTAAGGGGGCAGACTGGAGGCAGCCCATCAATGTTTCTCTCTCATACTGATGTCTCTTTCCCTCTCCCTTCCTCTCTCTCTAAAAGTCAATTTTTTAAAAAAGAACCAAGACAATATTAATTCTGAATTAATATGTAAAACCATGGCCAAATTTTTCAGACTATGTGAAGGAGAAGCAAAGGCTAAAGAATAGCAATAACATAACAGCAATAATATCAAATGTTAATAGTTTACTTAAAATGTACCAAGCACTAGATCTATAGACATTATTTTATTGAATTCTCTCACAGACCCTATTAAATAAGTACTGTTTTGTCACAAACAATACCTCTGATAAAGGGATAATATCAAAATATATACAGAACACATACAACCCAACAACAGAAAAACAAACTATCCAATTAAAAAATAGGTAGAAGATCTGAATAGGTACTTTTCCCAAGACATACAGATGGCCAACAGATATATGAAAATATGTTCTACTTCCCTAGCTATAAGGAAAACAAGAATCAAAACCACACTGAGATATCATCTCACACCTGTTAGAATGGGTAGTGTCAATAAGACAGGAAATAATAAGTGTTGGAGAGGATATAGAGAAAACATAACCCTTATACACTGCTGGTGGGAATGTAAATTGGTGCAGTTTCTATGAAAAAATAGTATAAAGCTTCCACAAAAAATTAAGAATAGAGCTACCACATGATGCAATAATCCCTTTTCTGGCTTATCTACCTGAAAAATGTGAAAAAATTTATTCAAAAAGATATATGTAGCCCTATGTTCACTGCAGCATTATTCACAATGGCCAAGACATGAAACAACAACCTGCGTGTTCTTTGATCAATGTTAGATAAAGAACATGTGGTACATATATACAATGAACATTACTCAGCCATTTGTGACAACATGGATGGATCTTGAGAGTATGATGCTAAGTGAAATAAGTCAGATGGAAAAGGGCAAGTGCCACATGACTTCACTCATGTGGGATATAAAACAAAAAGTAACAAATGAACAAGCAAAATAAATTCACAGATACCAACACACCACAGGGGAAGGGATGTGAGGAGAGGATGAAGAGGTTAAAGGGAGTCAAACATCCTATATAATAAAAGCCTAATATGCTAAGTGTCCGGTCGACCAGCTCAACCAATCAAAGCGTAATATGCTAATGATATGCTAAAGCCGCTCAACTGCTCACTATGACATGCACTGACCACCAGGGGGCAGTCGACTGGGTGACCAGTTTCTATGACATGCACTGACCACCAGGGAGCAGACACTCCGACCTGTAGGTTAGCTTGCTGCTGGGGTCCAGCTGATAGGGACTGGGTGAGACGAGGTTGGACATGCCCTGGAGCCCTCCCGAGGTCCCTCCCCAGGTGGCCAACCTCCCTCGGGGACTGGGCGAGAGGGCCCCGATTGGCCCCAATCACCGGCCAGGTGGAGGAACCCCACCCATGCACTATTTCGTGCACTGGGCCTCTAGTATGATGATAAAAGACTAGACTTTGGGTAGTGAATGAACACAATGAAATATACAGATGATATAAAGTTGTACACCTACAACTTATAGAATGTTATTAAACAATGTTTTATGCCAAGAAATTTAATTTAAAATAAACTGGTAGAGTCATAAAAAGAAACAAAATGCTCTTTAAATTATTAAATTAGCAGATATTAAATAAAAAGAACCCATGTACAAAAAAAAAACACAAAACAAAACAAAACAAAACACAATATCCCAGCCAAAAAAATGTAGGACAAGAGCAGGGTCAGACACAAAAGAGGACTACCAGACAATAATAGAAGAGGCACAGTCTTATACAGAATGTAAGTTAATTTCTTTGCATTCTTGGTACAGAGGAACTTGAGTTTAATATCAATGAACCACTAGAGCCCTAGCCAGTTTGCTCAGTGGATAGAGCATCGGTCCATGGACTGAAGGGCCCTGAGTACAATTCTGGTCAAGGGCATGTACTTCAGTTGCAGACTAGATCCCCGGCTCCCACGTACATGAGGCAACCAACGTGTCTCTCTCACATCGATGTTTCTCTCTCCCTCCCTTCCACTCTGTCTAAAAAAATTAATGGAAAAATACTGTTGAGTGAGGATTAACAACAACATCAACAGGGAGCCCCTCTTTAAAACCCATCAATGTTTTCCCTTTGAAAGATTTTAACAGGACTCAAGCCCTTACATCCTTAAAGCTCCCAAAGATCTTATATGTTAAGGCCATGATTTGGCCTCTGCCTTAACCATGCCTCCAGCTCCATCTCAGGCTCCCTTATAACTACTTGTGCTCCAACCTTTAAACCTTTCCTGATTCTTAAACATGCCATTCCCTCCCATTCAGGGGGTTCTGTTTATGTTGATATCTCAACTCAAAATTCTCTTCCTATTCCCCAGTCCCTATAGTCTTACCCTGGTGATTTCCTCCTCATTCTTATCATTTTATTTCCAATGATGATGCTTCTGCCAAGAAGCCTTCCCATACTCATAGCACTCACAATGCTTATTGCAGCTAATAAGTATAAATTCCTTTTTGCGATTAACTGATGAATGTAGATCTTCCCTAACAAATAGACTAGAAATTCTAGGAGGGTAAAGGACGAAGTCACTTTTTGTTGTTGTTAGTTCTCACCCAAGGAGGATATTTTTCCATTGATTTTTAGAGAGAGTAGGAGAGAGGGGGAGAGACAGAGAGAAACATCAACGTGAGAGAGACACATTGATTAGTTGCGTGCCTCCTGCACTTGCCCTGACCAGGGACAGGGATCCAGGCTGCAACTGAGGTACATGCCCTTGACCAGAATGAAACCTGGGACCCTTTAATCTGAGGGCCAAGGCTCTATCCACTGAACCAAACCAGCTAGGGCAGGACAGAGTCAGTTTTGTTCACCACACTCTCCCCAGCACTTAGTATATGCCTGACACTTACAAACTGCAATAATTACTATTGAATATGTTAATGAATTAATGACTCATAGTTATTAGGACACTGTATATTTATGAGAATATTGGGACTGAATGGATCTTATTACAATCAAGATTTTTTTTTTTTTTTTTGCCAGTGCAAGCAGTAATTCTTACTCAAGCAGTAAACCCTTACTCTAGATCCAGATCCGTGGTCGGCAAACTGCGGCTCCGAGCCACATGCAGCTCTTTGGCCCCTTGAGTGTGGCTCTTCCTAAGCCTTAGGAGTACCCTAATTAAGTTAATAACAATGTACCTACCTATATAGTTTAAGTTTAAAAAATTTGGCTCTCAAAAGAAATTTCAATCATTGTACTGTTGATATTTGGCCTATTAAATCTATTTCACCAGCTGCCTGCGTAGCTTTAGTTTACCAAATGCTAATTTTAAATGCCATATTTTCTTTAAATAGGTATCTATGTACAAATAATTCCTATGTAAAGGAATTATTTTGTCTGAAGGTGGGTAATTTACATTTGGTCTGCACTAAAAATGGTACTTGAAGTCAACAATCATTCACAAGAATTATTATTGCCATAGTGGCTATTAATATTCCTCACATTTCATTATTTTCCATTTGTGACCCAGCATCAATAATTCATATAAAGCATAATTTTAAGTTTTTAAGAAACACATGGCAGAGACTCACGCAGCCCACAGCCCTCAGCCCACGTGCTCAGTTCTCTCCCTCTGAGTGGTGGCAGCAGTGCCTGCAGCATCAAGGACAAGTGGTCAATTTCCAACCGGCCCACCAGGCTACCTCCTGGTGTTGTTAGAGATACAAAAAGAATTATTAGACTATGTTTTTTAAATGAGCCACAGGTCATCAGATTTTGCTAAGATTCTTAAAATCACAGAGAATCTTGTGCTGGAATTAGCCCTTCTGGACAACCACCTCAAGGAGATTTTTGTGCAAGGAGGTGGTCTGGCTCAGTTCAGTGTTGTCCCCTTAAACCTGATTGACTGAAAGCAGGAAGGTGTGTGGACTCTGTGGTGACCGGAGCTTGGTCAGCTAAAGCAGTGGTTCTCCACCTTCTGGCCCTTTAAATACAGTTCCTCATGTTGTGACCCAACCATAAAATTATTTTCGTTGCTACTTCATAACTGTAATGTTGTTACAGAAGAGCAAAGAAATGTAAATATCTGATATGCAGGATGGTCTTAGGCGACCCCTGTGAAAGGGTCGTTCGACCACCAAAGGGGGAAATAATTTCCAAATCAGAGTGAAGTAACCATACAGAGGTTCTCTTTTTATAATCTTCTGGGGTCTTTGTCTTGCAGATATGGTTCCGCCCCCTTGTGGGCTTATAGGAAGACCCCCAGGTGTTGGGGGCTCCCAGGTCATATCAGATGATCTGTCCTGGGGCCAGAGATAACGACCTTCCCCCCTCCCGCAGGGCAGTGCATTGTTCAGTTTTTATGGCCTGACACGCCTTGCAAGACCAATTTCCTCCTCAATGTTGCTACTGTTATGAATCCTAATGTAAATATCTGATATGCAGGATGATCTTAGGCGACCTCTGTGAAAGGGTCCTTCAACCGCCAAAGGGGTCTCGACCCACAGGTTGAGAACCGCTGAGCTAAAGCCTCAGAAGAAGCCAAGAAGTTTGGGACTGTGAATATCATCCACCCTAAACTTGGGAGTTATACAAAAATTCTAGACCCAAGCACCTGGACCCTCAGCCCAGACCCCTCCTATGTATAGTACTGTGCCAATGAGACTGTGTAAGGTGTGGAGTTGACTTTATCCCTGATGTCAAGGGAGCTGTGCTGGTTTGTGGCATGTTCTCAAACCTCCTACCCAAGTCAACGTTTCCAAGGTTGGGGTGGTTTTTGATGGTGCGCATTTTTGATGGTTGGCTCTGCGGGGGTCACGGAGCTGGTCATCTGTGATGACCTGCTGGGGGTTTTTCCTCAGAAAGTGCCCCTTGGTCCTGGAGTACAAAGTGCAGGCCAGAAACAACTCCGGGTACCTCACACTTCCCTGCTTCAGCATCTACTCATGAACTTGGTCCTGGAGTGGATTAAGAACAATGATTATGCAGCCGCCATCAAATCTCAAATGATTTATGATTTCATTGATAATTCTCAAGAATTCTATGTATGTCCAGTGGAGCCCCAGAACAGAAGCAAGATGAATATTCTGTATCATTAAAATTTAAACTAACTTAACAGCTCATAAACTTAACCACGATATTTTTCTCCAAGGAACATGCTTATTATAGATTCTTCTCCCCTTCCCCCAAAACCAGCAAAATATCCACAGCTTTGAAAGCTTGTGAGACTTAACAGACACCTTAATTTTGACTTGAACTGGAAGCATTTAAAAAAACAAAAACCTTACTTTAGCTTTTCTAATGATTCCAGCTTATGTTGTATTGGCTGCTACTTTTTCCAACTAGATCTCAATATTCAAACTTGCCCATGGACTTACACAACGTGCAGTTAATGTTTCTGGAGACCCACAAACTCGTAGCATTGAGGGTGGAGGGCCCACTAGGTGCTGAATCTTGATTCTTTTCAAAATGACAGCAGTGCGGGGTGGGGGGGGCGCCTGGGCTCCACAGCTGTTCATTCAGGTCAACCTTGACCATGTGGTGAGTATTTAGGAGTTCTAGGCTAAAGGGCCAATTGGAGATCTTTATACTGTTATTCTCATAAAGAGATAAAAGTGACAAACCATAAGTTTATACAGCAAGGTTTGTTTTTAATGCCAAATAGTTGATATCACTACACATTTATAGTTTTAATAATGCAGTTCTCAGTGATATATGGAGAGACTTTGGGAATTTGTTAGAATCCTTGACCATGTACATTAGAGCATTATATTTTCAACAGTTCTGTCTCTCCCTTCTATCCTCCCTTCTGAAGCTGCTTCACAAGATTTAGAGGCTCCCCACCATGGGCGATATTACCAGGAGTACTTGTAGTATCTAGAACAAACTTCTAAAGACCAACTACCTACCCAAGTCTAGGCAGCAGTCTGCCTAAAAGCCATTCTACTTAGGTTATTATTTTTACTAGAGGTTCACAGGGGTGTTAAAAGGTTTTCAACTGTTGCTTTTCATTGACCAACAGAATATAGAAAACAAAAGAATCACAGTAAAATGTACAGAAATTACTTCATTTTTATAAATCTGGAAACTGAGTCAGAAACTCACCAAAATTCAACAGCTGGTTAATGACAGAGCTGATATGAGAGTTAGGTTCATCATCTACCAATGTTGGATGCCAAATGGTAATCCAGAGGTATAGTATTTTTATATTCTGAAATTCCTACCAAGAAATTTTCTTATGGGGACTTTAAGCTTAAAATAAATGTATCCAATTAAAAATTACCTAATTATCCACATCAATTTTAAACCAGGAACTGTGCTATTCTCTCTATGTGCTTTATCTACTCTAGTAGCCACTCTGAGGTAGAACACTAGTATCACATTTTGAAGAAGAGAAAAGAGATCCATTAAATTTTTATAAGTGGTAGGGTACATACTATCTACACTATACTATACACTACATATTTTAAATGTGTATCATTACTTTAACGTTTTTATTGTAATATCCTTTGAACTCGAGCTGTTATTTAGATGCCTGTTAAATAGGCTCATGGCATCTGCTCTGTTGAAATGTCAGTATAGTAAATATTTCTGAAACTACATAAAAAAGCACTTCCATTTATTCCCTGTACTGGGATCACATTCCTCACCTTTCCCCCTACTTTAGCTATATCAAGTTGGTTCTCACATGAGACATTAGTCACAAATACAGTAATACACAAGCAAATTTTAAATAGCGAGTCACTAAAGATCAAAGTTCCCACTCACCTTCTGTTGAGACATCCATTGAATTGCAAACTAGTACATTTTAATACTAAGCATTTAAGATCAAATTACCTGCCAGAAGTAGATCATAAAGAACCTGATTAGAGCAAAATTAGGCAGTGGATAAAAAGGGCACAGAAATAGCATGATATGAGAACAGAAATGTTGAAAAGATCCCACTAGACTCCAATCAAATGAATAAAACTTTAGGCCTTAAACAACAGCCATCCTTTACTTGAATGAATATGGAAAATGTCATAGGTGAAAATCAAGTATTAAGGATTTTTAAAACATAGTAGCCAGAAAGACCAATCAAGTAAATATTAACAAGGAATGAATGAATGAATGGCACAAGGTTTCTGAGGCCTTGTGCCATGAGACAAAGTAAAACTGTTCTCAACAGGATGCTCTATCCATCACTCCCCAACAGTGTCAATTCTTTCCCCAAGTCCACAACTGTTCTGAGCTATCTAGGTTTTTCATTATTATCCTTTTTATAATCTTTCATTATCATCCTTTTCTTTTTTACAAACAGTCTAGAAACAAACAAATAATAACTATTCTATGTGTTTAAAGTCTATTGACACAATTTCAAGGAAAAACAAAACTGGAAATAGTGAAGAGCCTGTAAATATGTTATTTTCTACTGAATAGCAAGGTCAAGAATGTCAACTTGCTGACCACCAAAGTAGCTGTTTTCTTTCTTTATTCTCTGTGCTTATTCCCAATTCCTCAGACCCAACCAAAGTCCCACCACAGAGGAAGCATATTTCTTGAAGCTGGAAAATAATTTAAATATATCACCCTAACACTTGTATGGTAAGTGTTGTAAGGCAAAATGTCTTCAGCTAAATGATACCTATGTGGTGATTAAATTGTGGTTCCCAGGATGGCAATCCGACATTTACACTACACAAGCAGCTCAAAAAGATACAGTTCACTGCCTCAATGGATTCAGCAATAAAAAGAAGCACATTTAAATACTAAAGACATTGTGCATGAATAAATAGCAAAATAAAGGAAACCTTTAAGTGCTTTCCAGCAGTTGAACCCATAACCATTCAATTTCCCTTTATTTGTTCCTCTTAATAACCTTTTCCCCTGGGTAATGCTGGGAGAGTACAGTGCCATTGTAACCTTGAATTTGGTATAAATCCAATAACACATATTGACCTGGCAATAGGGGTGTGTGTGTGTGTGTGTGTGTGTGTGTGTTTCCTGTTTTTAAAGGACAATTTTTAAAAAAAAGGAAAACCAAATCAAAAGTGTAGGGCTTGCTGTTTCTAAAGTGTCTATTGTCTTTGCTCTCGGCCTCAGGTTATTTATTTCTGCTCATTTTGGAGAGATGGGGCAGGGTCTCCCTGGGTTGATACTTTCTTCAGTCTACAAATTGACTTAAGCTCATGGAATACAGAAAATAAGCTAAACTAAAAATTTACATAATTATTTACATAATTTCATATCTGTCACCTCATTTAATACTCCCTGAATCTTATCATATCAACAAAACAGGTATTAGAGTCCTTGTAAATTACTATAGATTTGTTCAGCTATGACCTAGATTGGCCTTTGATATACACTGAGTCACCAGATTATTATGACCACCTGATGTTTGTAGGCAAATTAGCTATAATTTCCCGCTGAAGTTGCTAGAGGGCCAAACCATTATAAATGGGGAAGCAGGTTGTTTACCATGACAGTAGAAGTGATGTTTTTCTGAAAATATGGGTAAACAATGCAATTTAACAGCCTTTGAACGTGGGATATATATATCTACACTAATAAAAGACAAAACATGCAAAACCTTAACTTTGTTACGCCTTAAGCCATGCCCACCAGCCAATCAGAGCGACTATATGCAAATTAACCAAACCAAGATGGCGGCCGGCAGCCACGGAGCAGGAGCAAGCAGGAGGCTTGGTTGCCCCAATGATGAGGAAGCCAAGCTTCCTGGCTGGCTCTGAGTAACACTCAAAGCAACAAAGTTTCAATTATAGAAGGTAAATAAATCCCAGAATAAAATTTTAAAAAAAGGAAAAAAAAGGAGAGGCTGGGAGCTTCCATTGCCGGGGGGGGGGGGGGGGCCTTGGCCAGCCTGAAAACGGCCCTCAGCCCCTCACCCAGACTGGCCAGGCACCCCAGTGGGGACCCCCCACCCTAAAGGAGGTGTGGCCAGCCTGAAAACAGCCATCAGCCCCTCACCCAGGCTGGCCAGGCACCCAGCGGGACCCCCACCCTTATCCGGGACACCCTTCAGGGCAAACCAGCCGGCCCCCATCCATTCCCCAGGCCTCTATCCTATATAATAAAAGGGTAATATGCAAACTGACCCTAACAGCAGAAAGACTGGGAATGACTGGTCACTATGACACACACTGACTACCAGGGGGCATACGCTCAATGCAGGAGCTGCCCCCTGGTGGTCAGTGCGCTCCCACAGGGAGAGCTCTGCTCAGCCACAAGCCAGGCTGATGGTTACCAGTACAGCGGTGGTGGTGGGAGCCTCTCCCGCCTCCTCAGCAGCACTAAGGATGTCCAACTTCACCTTAGGCCTGCTCCCCGCTGGCAAGTGGACATCCCCCAAGGGCTCCCGGGCTGCCAGAGGGATGTCTGATTGCCTACTTAGGCCCAACCCCCCCAGGGAGTGGGCCTAAGCCAGCAGGTGGTCATCCCCCGAGGGATCCCAGACTGCGAGAGGGCACAGGCCGGGCTGAGGGACCCCCCCCCCACTGAGTGCACAAATTTTTGTGCACCGGGCCTCTAGTATATTTCATAATTAATAACAATATCAATAACTAAGTCTGGCACTTAACATATGTTTAGGATTGTTGACTATCATTTAGGATTAGTTTAGTTATTTTTTTAAGTGAGATAATTTAAAGTTTGTTTAAAGGAAAATACTAGGCAAAAAATAGCATAGGTAGTTTTTAATGTATGAAAAAATTGTGAAAATGATATAAGAATGATAGAAGATTATAAAACTCTATAGCTCATTGCAGGTACAACTATTTTAAGTAATCAATTTGTTGACTAATCCAACAAATATCAGTAGCCCTTTCTATATTCAGTTTGAGATTCCACATCTCAGAAAATACTGAAAAGAAAATAGAGGGAACTAGAGATAGTACACTGAATTCTAGGAGTTGAAGCCCTAGCAGGTAAACTTCTATTAGTTTAAATGATTATACAAAAAGATTCTAATATCAATGCATAGGTAGTACTATAGTACTATAGTCATTTTGCCATATAATTCATCTATTCAAAATCTCAGAAAACTCAAAAAATAAGAGTTAAAAAGAATATTTAAGGCCTGTTAAGACATATTGAAAGAGAGTCTACTAGACATCTACAATTGTTCTATGGACCATTTGCATTACCTTATCATGCATACACAGATCTGCAGGGGGATTCAGCCAGCTAAACAAAATAAAGTGTACAACTCAAAAGAATGTAATTCAAAGGAAATATATATACGCTGGTTCTTAGTAAAAAGGAAAGGGGGGAAATGCATGGTTTAAAAATTACAAAGAGAACCTAAACCAAGTTTGATAGAATCAAAATGATCTGCCAATGATTTAACTCACTATTCTAAAACTCAATCTAAAACTCAACATTCTTAAGGGAAAATTAAAATAATCTGGAGCCTCTGAAACACATGATCCACAAAGTTTAGCTTACAATAAAAATTAAGTAGGCATGTGAAGAATCAGGAAAAGGTGAATGCTAAAAACTAAAAGAACCCATAGCAATAGATTCAGAGAAGTTCCAGATAATGGGATTAACAAACTAGGACTTCAAAATGGCTATGATTAATACTTCAATGAAAATGAATAATAAATAGGATGTATGAAAATATAGAGTACACAGAAAAATTGAGTATATAATATATACAATGGAGATGTTAAAACTGAAAAATACAATATCTGAAGTTAACTCACTGTATAGGAAAAACAGTAGATTGGACACAGAATCCAATGGTATTAGTAAATTAGAAGCACAAGACTAGAAGAGAGAGGACCACAGGGATGAGCAAAGGGAAATGTGGGAAATGATCAAAATGTCTTGCATACATTTAACAGGAATCTTAAAAGAGAGTATAGAGGGAATGAGACTAAGGCAATCAATATTTGAAAAAATAAAGAATGGCTGTGTATTTTACAAATCTAAAAGATGCAAAGCCCACAGATTCAAGAACCTCAGTGAGCCCCAACGGGGATAACTTCAAGAAAAACAGAACTAGGCACATCACAGTCTAACCACACAAGAGCAAAACAAACATAACATTTAAAAAGGAAGCCGAGAAAAGGACTCATTATTTTTAGGGAAACAATATTGATGTTATCTCTCTTCCCAATAGAAGCTATGAAAGCTAGATGACAGTTAAATGGCACCTTGAAATTGATAAAAGAATAAAAATCTTGAAAATCTAGAATTCAATATCTAGAGGAAATATCCTTCAAAATAAGTTAAAAAGAGAATCTCAGATAAATAAAATTGAGAAAATGTATTGCTAGATGTCACTTCCGATAGGAAACACTAAGTAAATACTGTTAAATAAAGTTGAATCACCAATATTTTGGTGACACAGAGCATAATATCAAGGGAAAAACATATGTACAAATGACTGAAATATTTGGAAGAATTAGATTCTGAATGTGAAGAGTAATAACTTAATCCATGTAGTCTGCTTATTTTTCCTCTTTGATGTATGCACAATAGTGATAAATGTTTTGAAAATATGCTAAGCTATCAAAAGGGCTCTTTTAATAAATATAATAAAAAGATCATAAGAGATAAAAGAAGCAGTGTATCAACACTTATTTGGCAGTGTTTTATTATTTTGTTTGCTTTCTTAGTGGGCTATAAGTTAATGATGTATCTTACTATCCATTGAATTATACATTTGATAAAACACAGCAATACTTTTAAAAATGAAATCTGCGGATATAAAAAAATCAATTCTTTGTATTAAAAACAATGAAATAGCAAAATATTTTAGACATTTACTATGAGAAAATGAAAATATCACAAAAGAAATAAATGGGATATATAAGGTATGGAAATTTTCAAATGTTCCTAATAAACTTAAAAATGTTTTTTTAAATTTAAATATTTCTAGAAAAGTATAACACAATTTTGTCTCAAAAAGGTAGACAATCACCAAAGAACTACAACTATATGAAAACTGAATAAATAAAGATATTTTAAAATTATCTCTGTTAAGTTCTCTCTGAATTTAACTCAATCCTCTACAAATTTACACATTAACTTTAATGGTTCTATGTACTTTATACTTATACATACAAAAAAATTAACAAAATATTAGCTAATTATATTCATTACTATATAAAAAGAATAAGTCATCTCAGCCTTATTTCAGAAATGCAAGGTTTGTTTAATATTCAGAAATCAATACCACTCATTACATTAACAGAATAAAGGCAAATAAGCATATGATCATTTAAATATATGTAGAAAAAAGCATTTGAGAAAATTCAACACCCATTTATGAAAAAAATATCTCTGCAAACGAGGAATAGAAGTGAATTTTCTCAACCAAAGATAAGTATATACCTAATATGAAATGTGTTTTTTTAAGATTGTAATTAAGACAAGAATGTCCATTCTACATACCTTTATTCAACATTATGCTGGAGGTCCTAGCCAATGCAATGAGGCAAGAAAAAAAATCTAAGAGAAATATTAAATATAAAGGAATAAGAAAAACTGTCTCAGAAAATATGATTCACAGACATGAGTATGTACACACAAAAATCACAAGATAATTCATTATTGAAATATTAGAGCTAGTAAGTTTAGTCAGATCATAGACTACGAGATATGTAAAACAAAACAAAACAAAACATAAAAAAAAACAAAAAACACACAATTATATGTGTATTTACCAGCAAGGAAGAAATGAAAAATGGAATTTGGAGAATGATACCATTTGAAATATCAAATGCCATAAAACACTCAAGGATAAATTTAACAAAAATAAATAAATACAACTTTGCACTGCAAACTATGAAATATTTCCAAGACAAAGTAAGGAAGTCTTAAGTAAATGGATACCAATGATTTACATATATATTGGAAAAGTGAACACAGCTACATTGTCAAATCACCCAAATTTAATCTATAACTTTAATATAATCAAAATCTTAGCAGGCTTTCATTTTAAAAATTGTTAAGCTGATTCTAAAATTTATATGAAAATGCAGAGAATCTAGAATAGGTAACACACTCTCAAAAAAACAACAAACTTGGAATAATAAGAGCACTTGGTTTAAAGACTTCTTATAAAGCTACAGTAATCAAGAAAATATGCAAAAGGGCAGACATGTAAATAAATAAAACAGAAAAGAGAGTCCAGAATATACCCATATTAATAGGGTTAATATATGTTTACAAAGCCTAGAGCAATCAGTGAGAAAAAGTAAGCCCAGCAAAAGGTGCTGGAACAGCTAGATAACCGTATTTTGCAAAATGAACCTCAATTCTGTTCTTATACCATGCACAACAATTAATTTGAAGTGGCTAATAAATTAGAAGCAGGAAGCTTCTTGAAGAAAACATAATATAACATATTCACAATCTTCAAGATTTCTTAGACACGATACAGAAACTAGTAACTATAAAAAATATGACAAATTAGACTGCTCATAAAAAGACACTTAAGAATATGAAGAGGAATGCCACAAATTGGAAGAGAATATTCCCAATACATACATCTAACACAGGATTTGTGTAAAGAATATATAACTCTAACACAATAATAAGAGGACAAATATAAACAATAAAAATGGGGGAAATGTTTTTAAACAGACACTTCATAAAAGAAAATATACAAATGACTAATAAACACATGAAAAATTACTCTATACTAAAAACATTATGGAACTGAATACTATTTCTACAGCCACTAAAATGTCTAAAATCATAATACCCAATGCTGGAAATATGTGGAATAATTTGGAACTCTCTTGCATTGCTGGTGGCAGTGTAAAATGGTACTGTCTCTTTGAAAAAAGATTTGGCAACTTCTTTTGACATTAAATATATATCTATGATCAAACAATCCCCCTCAGTGTATACCTTAAAGAAATGAAAATATATATCAACAAAAAATTGTACAGAAATATTCAGTCATTCTATTCGTAATAGTCCCAAACTGGAAACAATTCAAATGTTCATCAACATGAAGATGGATAAAGTTTTTTAAATGTGTTTTTATTGATTTCAGAGAGAGGAATGGAGAGGGAGAGAGGGATAGAAACATCAGTGCTGAGAGAGGATGGCTTCTGCACGCCCCCCCCCCACCACCACCACCACCAACTGGGGATCAAGCCTGCAACCTGGGCACGTGCCCTGACCAGGAATTGAACCATGACCTCCTGATTCCTAGGTTGGCACTCCACCACTGAGCCACACCAGCCAGGTGAAAATGGGCAAATTTGTAGTATATTGACTCAAAGGAATGCTACTCAGTAATTAAATAGGTTCAAACTATTGATGTAAGCATCTCAAAAATTGTTTGCTGAGTAAAAGAAGCCTTACAAAAGTCATTTATATGAAATTCTAAACTGGGCAAAACTAATCTTTGGCAAAAGAAATCTGAGCTTGAGGGAATGTGTCTTGTAGGGAGCTGGATGAATGTAATGGCATTTTGTAAATATTCTATATCTCTATTCTACATCTTGTTAGGAGTGTAAATTACACTAGTGAATGTATTTTTCAAAATACATCAAACTACTGTAAGATGTAACATTTCCACGTTTAATTTAAATACGCCTCATTTAAAAAATCCACTTTGTTTTTTCCCAAGAGGGAGATTATTACTTTATTTTGGTTTGGTTCTGGCTTTCCACTTCAGTCTCTTTTCCTGCCTCTTACTTTCATATTGTACAACCCACCAATATCAACTACTTCTAATTCCCTAAACATACATTTGTGCATGAACTCTGCTAGGAATGTTCCTTCCCTCTCTTCACCTATAAAACATCCACTTGTAAAATGTAAGGCTGCAGTGAGTCCACTTCCTCTCCAAAGCCTTTCCTATTCTCCTAGGAAAGGCTTTGGGAAGGCAAAATAATATCTTCCACTTCTGTTCAATTCGGTGCCTCATTTCCACTTTTATTACTGCATGTCAAAAAAAGAAGAGACTTTCACCATTTGCAACAGCATGGGGGGACTTGGAGAGTATTATGTTAAATGAAATGAGCCAGTCAAAGAAAGATAAATATCACAAGACCTCACTCATATGAGGAATCTAATGAACAAAAGGAAATGATGAACAAAATGGAACCAGAAGCATGGGTGCATGGAACAGACTGGCCAGTGGACGAGGGGAGGGGTTGGGTGTGACTGGATAAAGAAGGTGAACAGATTAAAGAACATATATGCATACCCCATGGGCAGGGACAATAGTTTGGTGAAGGCCAAGAAAGGGGGAGGCGGGGGAGGTGGAGGTAGGCAAAGTGCTAGGAAAATGGAGACACTTGCAATTGTCAACATTAAAAATTTTTAATAAAAAAATAAAATATCTTGGTAAAACAATATTTCAAGTAAAGGAACAACTGACATTTAATCATTTTGTGCAGTAAAGTTTCTTTTACAATTAACAAAAGCATTTTGAGAGTTTATTTACATGTCTCTTTCACCATATATAGTCCTTAAGGGTAAGGGCTATATCCATAGCACCTACTATAAAGTAGCAACAACAATAAATGACCATTTATTTAATAGATAGTTTGTACTGAAACATAGATAAGCATTCCTCATTAATGTCATTTAATTTCCAGCATAATTCTCATTTTACAGGTAATCAAAATGAGGTATAGAGAAGCTGTATTGCCCATCAATAACCACAATGCTAGCATACTGAATGAAGTTAAGCTTTCAACTAAGGTCTCTTTGATTCCAAAATCCATGCCCTTAAATCAATAAGTAGAATTAACTACTTCCCAGATCTCCTATGAAAAAATAACGGGCATTACACAATAATTGCATCAAATCGGCCCCAAAATTGTACATTTCTTATGACACCGATGAACTAACTAAACCAGCTGAAGTCAAAGATGCCAGAATTTTTTTAAAGCAGGGATAAACAGGTATAGTTTTTCTTTCTTATCTCTTGCTACTGACATTTCTGAACATTTTCAGGCAAAGGTGGATTCTTTAACCTCCACTAGGTATCTGATTTAATGTTTGTCTTAACTACTGCCTGCTGTAATTAGCTGTGTAGATAGGTGGAAGATGTGTCTTAGATTTATTTCTGTGGTTCATCCAAATATGCAGGGAAAAAAATACACTACAAGCTCTTAAACTGGCTTCTAAGATATTGAAACCCTGTTAAGACAACCCAAGAAGTCCCTGGTTTCTGTTTATGGAATCATTGTGATGTGTGACTTTGGCCCTGGTCTCTGCAGCTGCCCAAACTCCTCATTAGTGAATGTCAGCATCAGCCCTACAAACTCTCATCGGTCTCCTTACTCAGTATCACTTCTGCGGACACTCTGTCTCCTGGACACTCTCCTCTAATAATGAGAATAAACATCAAATCCTTTGTCCTGAATCCAAACAACACTTAGTTGCTATTTTATGTTCATACATTCTATTTATTTTACTTTTTGTTATTGTTGTACAATCTCTGGGAAGTCTAGTGAAAGGATCACTCTTTTCATAAACTGTAAAAGGGAGAAGATCATGGCACCAATTTTTGCCAAAAAGCACTGAATAGATTAATATTTATTAAACTTCTGTAATATAAAATCTATACTGCTTTCCTCGGTTATTTTCAGGCCTTAACCTGTTGTATAGTGGTTGTCATTAAAACAAAATTTTAGAAGAATACATGGATTTAGAGCTATGCTGGATTTAGCTTGTGCAGAGAATATAGTTAGCATAGCAGGCCTGAGACTGCTACCCCTAGAAAGGCCTATTTGCAAGCTTGATCTTTGGCTGAAATCTCAGAACTTGAATGGCAAACAGTCCCCCTAAACTAATGTTAAGTTTTCCCTAATTAAGAAAAGTAGTTCCCTGTGCCCACACATTTGTACAAACAATATGGTTTATGCTGAAGACCTGCTTTTTACTAGGAATCTGGCATTTTGATACAGGTTATAGGCAGAGGGTGATTACAGAGCCGGCTCCCGACAAAAACCATGGGCTTCTAGGCTCAGCTCAGTCAAGCATTCCTAGAAGATAACATTTAACACATGTTGTCACAATTTGATGCTGGCGAAGTTAAATGTGCCCTGCGACTCCCCTGGGAGAGGACTTCTGGCAGTTTGAGCCGGTTTCCTTCCAATTATACCCCTTTCATTTTTTTCCCTTTGATGATTTTGCTTTGTATCTTCTCAGGGTAATAAGTCATAGCCATGAGTGAATATCCTGAGCCCTCTGAGGCCTCCCAGCAAATCATCAAACCTGAAGCTGGTATTGGGTTATTCGTTAAAAATTCTCTTTATGAAAATAATAGAACATTCCATTAAAAATCTTCTTTTTTTGAAGAGCAAATTTAATTATGTATTGATTGGTATTTTTTACTTTTTAGCTAAATGACTCCTTTTTTATAATATAATCTTCAACTGTATTCTTGGTAATACAAATAAGTAGTTGTAAAACATAAAGAAAGGTGTTATGAGATGCTTACTTTTATCAAAAAATTCAGGCCACCACTTTTACATACTCATCTGTAAACTCAAATTGCTAAGAGGAATCAATAGATCTAGAGAACAGTCAGAAAATACCAGTTGAAGGTCTAAAGAGTTAGTTCCTCGAAAATGTCCATCAATCTCAGTAGGAGATAATGTCTGAAGGAGTTATAATATCTATATTCCAGGAAAATAAATGCACGTCTGTGTGTTGGCACCAGGCGCAGTGAGAGAGAATGCAAAGTAATCAGTATAGTGGGAACAACTAAAAAAGTCCTTATTGACTAAGTCCTGTATGTTGAGTGCCAAGAAAGTTTTTCAGCTTTCCCACTTAGTCTTCATTTTCTATTTTTGAATGTTTAAAGTGATACTACTCTACTTTTTTTATAAAACAAAATTTATTTTTAAAAGGGCAAGTTTTACTGCCAATGAATAATAGTGTTTTCTCTCTTTTAATAGCTGTTTTATTACATTTCTTGGGGTGACATTAGTTAATGAGACTATATAGGTTTCACATATATGCATATATTCATAACCCATGCACATAGCCAATAGTATGAGGAAGGCCTGTGGTTGGGAGGGTGGTGGGCAGAGAGGAGCAAAGGGGGAAAAACGGGAGACATCTGTAATACTGTGAATAATTTTAAAAATAAATAAATGAAATTAAATTAAACAAACAAAAAGATTACATAGGTTTCAAGTGTACATTTCTATGATACATGATCGGTATATTGCATGGTGTTCCCACCAGCTGGAGTGAAATCATCTTCCGTCACCATATATTTGCTCCCCTTTACCCTTTACTATCCCCACATCCTCTTCTCTGATAACCACCATACTTTTCTCTGTGTCTATGAATTTCCATTTTATATCTCACATATGAGTGAAATGATATGGTTCTTAGCTTTTTATGACTTGAGTTATTTTGCTTGGCCTGATATACTCAAAGTCCATCGATGTTGTCACAAATGGCAGTATTTCTGAGAATAAAGAATGAAGCTGGAGGTATCAAACTACGTGACTTTAAATTATACTAGAGTGGACAATAATCAAAACAGCATGATATTGGCATAAAAATAGACACACAGACCGATGTAACAGAATTGAGAGCCCATAAATAAAACCATGTGCATATTAGCAAATATTTTTTTGACAAAGGAGTTAAAAACATACAATGTAAAAAACAAAGCCTCTTTAATAAATGGTGCTGGAAAGATAGGAAAGCCACAGGCAAAAGAAGGAACTAGACCAGTGGTCGGCAAACTCATTAGTCAACAGAGCCAAATATCAACAGTACAACGATTGAAATTTCTTTTGAGAGCCAAATTTTTTAAACTTAAACTATATAGGTAGGTACATTGTTACTAACTTAATTAGGGTACTCCTAAGGCTTAGGAAGAGCCACACTCAAGGGACCAAAGAGCCGCATGTGGCTCGCGAGCCGCAGTTTGCCGACCACGGATAAAGTTTGTCCCGTGTACAAAATTTAATTTACAGTGGATCAAAGACCTAAACATAAGATCTGCAACAATAAATTTTACATGGAAAAAATCATAGGCACTAAATTTTTGGACCTTGGTCTTAGAGAGGATTTTATAAATTGACCCCAAAGGCAAGGGAAATAAAGGCAAAAATAAATGAGTGGGACTATGTCAAATTAAAAAGCTTCTACACTGCAAAAGAAACCAACAACAAAATAAAAACACAACTAACTAAATGGGAAAAGATATTTGCAAACAACAGCTTTGACAAGGGGTTAATTTCAAAAATTATAAAGATCTCATACAACTCAACACCAAACAATCCAATTAAAAACTGGACAGAGCACCTGAACTTCTGCCAAAAAGACATACAGATGGCCAACAGATATATGAACATATTCTCAATTTTACTAGCTATTAAGGAAATGCAAATCAAAACTACAATGAGATACCACCTCAAATCTGTTAGATTGACCATTATCAACAAGACAAACAATAGCAAGTTTGAAGAGGATGTAGAGAAAAAGGAACCCTGATCCACTGCTGGGGGAATGTAAACTGGTACGGCCACTGTAAAAAAACAGTATGGTGGGTCCTCAAAAAATTAAGAATAAAGTTACTGTAGGACCCAGAAATCACTCTTATGGGTAACTACCTAAAATTTTTGAAAACATTTATTTGCAAAGATATATGCATCCCTATGTTCAGTGCTGCATTATTCACAGTGGCCAAGACATGGACACAACAAAGTGTCCTTTGACGGATGATTGAATAAAGATGATGTGATACAAATGGAATACTACTCAGCCATAAGAAAAGATTGGATACTCCTCCTCTTATACCACTCACAAGGGTAATTTGGGTTATTTCAAATCAATAAAATGGAAAATAGGAAAAAAGGTCATCCTGATAAAGAAATATGAAATACTCAATGATAAACTAAATAGACACTTGATTATATGAGTGCTTTGGGGGAAAGAGGAGCTAAAATAAGAAGGAAAACTTAAAAAGAATTAACGCTTAAAGTGAGCATGTGATATAAATAATTTCTAAAAATATAGCATTTATAGTGCAAGACACTCTTCTATATATTAACACATCTACTCTCTTCAACAACCCTGATAGTTGATATATTATCAATTCCATTTGAACAATGGAGAAACTAAGGCTCAGAGAAATAAATATCATTGAAGAACACATTAATTTGAAGAATTGGAATCCAAAGCCAGGTGGTCTGACTCCACCATCCAAGCTCTTAACCACTATACTATGTCATATATTTCAAGACATATTACAGAAAGATTTCTCAAAGTAGTGATAAAATATTGTGGATTGCTTTTCAATTTGTTGTTTCATAAGAAACTAAAATTGGGTAGAGGGAACAAAACTAAACCATTCTAACTTATCTTACAGAACCGAACACATCCTTCCATACACATATATGCCCAAGGAAAGGCTACGCCTTTTCCGAAGGCCACATTCTCTACCGATTATACATATGATTTTGGAATATTCTGAATGATCGTAACTACTTAGTGTTTGGAGATAAAACATTTCATGAAATGGACATCTCTATGTTGATACAGTCCAAACCACTAAAACATAGGCATACGGAAAAGAGGTGACAAAAATGTGTGGAGTAGGTAATTAAAATAACAAACCCTAAGCAGTTCAGGCAGAAAGAGTAAAAAGAAAGAATACAAAAGATAATTTTCATGAATACTTCAAAACTATTTTCCAGGATCAGAAATCTTTCTTTGGTGCCCATCAGTGATAAGGGCCAAAGTTTATACCTATACTTGGAGGACTAATGCCTAGCTGTAGAGACTAGTGAGACTAATGTCTATTAGCTCAATATTCCATTCTCTCAATATAAATGAAATCTGTCTCTGTTTTCTAGAAAAACAAAACAAAATAAAACTCCCACATATTTAGAGAGCCAGACAGGCGGTTATTTTCTTTCAGGGACTCAGTCTCATTCTTTGAGAGTTGAGTTAGAAACACATTTGAGTTTTCACATGTGTTGATATGCTTTCTTGCACTTGTTAATAAGAGCTACGTAACCTTTCTTTCCCATTTTGACTTAAGCTATCAAGAAACTCATTCGCAGTAGTCTCCTTTAGCCTAGGTTTTCTATTAGTATTATCTCATCATTCTTGCTTGCTTGGTTCTAGCCATAGTATGCTTAATTTAGTTATGTTATTCTATTTGGCTCTCTGGTGATAAGCCATCACAAACTCTCTTTTGAAGTATATAAAATATAATAGGTTTATGAAATGCACTGCCTAAACTGAGGATAAAAAAGATTTGTTTCATCAGTAGAAATGTAAAAGAATAGATCCACTGGTTTTGTTTGACAGTAAGTTCAATGTAGTTAAATAGTATGCTGTGACTGCTAATAAGTTAACTTCATTTTACTTAGGCTGTACTCAAAGGCATAGAGCCCCTTTGATATCAAAGAATGTGCCCTAGCAAAGTTCTCAGCACATAGCAGATCAACAAATGTTTCATAAATTCAAGAAGATATTCCTGTTCTTTTAAAAAAATCTTTATTGTTTAAAATATTACATATGTCTCCCTTTCCCCACATTGATCTCTCCCAGCCCAACCCTACTCCACACCCCAGGATCTTGTATGCATATATGCATAACCCATGGACATAGACAGATATTCCTGTCCTTTAGATCACATGAAATATTGTGTTCAATGAGTGAAAACATAAAACCACACTTTTAA
Organism: Myotis brandtii; assembly: GCF_000412655.1. Classification (NCBI taxonomy): domain Eukaryota; kingdom Metazoa; phylum Chordata; class Mammalia; order Chiroptera; family Vespertilionidae; genus Myotis; species Myotis brandtii. Next base: position 789,323 of record NW_005369027.1, read on the forward strand.
AAAGACATGCCAGACCATATCAAATATTAGCAAGTATGTGACACTGCTGGTAAAAATAGAAAATTATATATAATCACTTTCAAAAACAGTTTGGTAGTTACTAGTACTTAAAAAGTTAAACATATATCTATCATAAACCCGGCCATTCCACTCCTAAGTATTTATTGAAGACAAATGAAAATATACATCTACAAAAAGACATACATAAATGTCCACAGAAACTTTGTTTGTAATTGCCAAAAATTGGAAACTACCCAAATGTCTGTCAACAGATGACTGGATAAATAAATTGTGGTATATCCATATAGGGAATACTATCTATAGTAATAAAAGTGTAATATGCTAATTAGACCAGATAGCCAAACAACCTTCCGGACAACCTTCCGGATGAAGCTGGGGCTGCAAGAGCCAAGCCCCTTGCACAAATTTTGTCCATTGGGCCTCTAGTTCAGCAATAAAAAGGAACATTGATGCATAGAAAACATGGGAGAATTTATAAAGCATTACACTAAGTGAAGAAAGCCCGACCAAAAATACATGCTCTTTGATTCCATTTATATAAAATGCTAGAAAATGTAAATGAGTCAATAGTGATAAAGAGCAGATAGTGGTTACCTGGGAATGGGGTTGGAAAGAGAAATGGTAATTACCAAGGGCCAAAAGGATACTTGAAGGGTTTAGAAATGCTTGTTGTTTTATTTTGGTGATGGTTTCTGGGGTATACACAGATGCCAGAATTCATCAAATTGTACACTTTAAGTATGTGCAGTTTATTATATGCCAATTATACCTCAATACAAGTTTTTTAAAAGTTAAGAAATAGTAAAAAATAAGAAAAAATGGAACTATACAGAGAAGAGCAATATGGATGATCGAAAAGACTCCAAACCATGGTGCTCAGTGAGGAAATGAGAATATTGGCCAAACAGAATCCCCTGCAAATTAAAATAGTCAACTTAACAAAGTGACTTGGGTAGGAAAGTAATTTTATGTTTCCTGAATGGTCCCAATAGGCAGTCCAGGCAAAATGAACTCTTGATTTCACCCCACTGTATGAGAGAAACTCAGAACAAACTAGCAATAAGTTTAATTTCCCCTCAGCCCTTTTCATCAGTATGTGGCAACTACCATCCACCCAGTTGTTCATGCTAAATATTATCCCCACTGCCAACATTCAATGTATCAGCAGGTTGCATTGGCTCGACCTTCAAAGCATGCCCTCAGTCCACGTGCTTTCCTTCACCACTTCCACTACCACTCCAGCTCCATCTGAAAACACATATGTATGTGTAAGTGTCTTCTAAAGCTGTGTCACTGCTATATGCCTCCAAATGGTCTCCCTATTATCACACTTACCCTCTTCCTGTAAAATCCAGTTTCCATAGAAAAAAAGAGCAGCCAGGGTGATCTTTTAAAAATGTAAATCAAATTCTATAATCCCCTGATTAAAATAATCCCATGTTTCCTATTATACCTTGAATAACATCCAAAACACCCTGCCATACTTTACATAGTCTAGCACTTTCCATCCGAATCCTGAACTGTACCATTACCACTGCTGGGTACACTAGGGTCCATCTTGACTCTCATTCTCACTATTCTTCAAGAATACAAGAATTTTTCCCTCAGGGCCTTTTTCCCAATTATTGTTTCTACCTGGAAACTACAGTTCCAAATTGCTGTTGCCCGTCTGGTCCCATCTCATCACTTAAGCTTTAAACATCACCATTTCAGACAAGTCTTCCCTCTTGATGGATTTAAAGTTTTTTTCCCTCTCCACGGCTGTCCTCTGTCTCATTAGCTTGTTTTATTTTCCTCATAGCACTTAATGCTGATATATAATTTATGTATTTGTTCATTCTTTTATTGGCTGGTCCCATAACTATCCCCAGGTTTTAGAAAAATTACAGATTTATAGTAGACAGTCAATATTAGAGAGACATACATTTGTTCAAGGCCAACAGTTACTTTCTAATAGTTACTCAAACCTAAGTAATATATGAAGTACTTTATAAGGGAAAAATATCTCCTAAGCAAGCCCAGCACTGACTTAACTACTTTTGAGTATAATCCTATATAATAAAACCCTAATATGCAAATCGACCAAACAGCTGAACAACTGGAAGAATAACCGGTCACTATGACAAACACTGACCACCAGGGGGCAGATGCTCAATGCAGAAGCTGCCCCCAATTGAGTGCCTGGCCTCCAAGAGGGAGGCGACTGGTGGCGGTGATGGCGGGGTGGGGCCAGCCAGCGGGCAGCGCCAGGCCACCAGCCAAGGTGGGTGCCAGTGGGGGCCCCTCGATTGCCTCACCCACCGGTCACCCCACAGATGGTCCCGATTGCTGGCCAGGCCTAGGGATCCTACCCTATACATTGGGAACAGTCTCTTAGATTTAAAAATTAAAACCTGGCAAGGCTACTCTAACACTGAAAAAACAGGATGATGCAGCGATGACATGCATAGACTCTGGCTTACACATTTTGTGGTCAGCCCTGATTCTAACACATATAACTGTGTGACAAAGCCAATTACTTAACTTCTCTCTGCTTCAGTTTTTCCACCCATAAAATGGGGAAAATGGTACTACTGCCTCAGAAGGATCATGTTATGTACTACTTTTTATAATCAGGGCCAAAAATATGGAACTGCCCATACAACAGCAAGATGCTTTCATCTGTATGAAAAGTATGGTCACTGGTGCATGCAGCATCCTGGATTGCGAGAGGGATGTCCAACTGCTGGTTTAGGCCCTACATCCCTCGAGGGATCCTGGATTGTGAGAGGACGCAGGTCAGGCTGAGGGACTCACCTGCCCCTGTGCACAAATTTCATGCACGGGGCCTCTAGTGTTACATATTATTTATAATCAAAATTTTTTGAATGAGTTCTTTGTTTATAGCTCATTTATTATTACTATAAAAAAGATTCACCAAAAAATACAGTCAAAATTTTAAAACAAATATTTTAATAAAGCATATACATAAATGATAGATATTGTTGCTTTATTGAAACCAATTTCTTTTTTTAATATATTTTTATTGATTTCAAGGAGGAAGGGAGAGGTAGAAAGAACGATAGAAACATCAATGATGAGAGAGAATCATTAATCGGCTGCACAGCCCCCTACCAGGACTGAGCCCACAACTTGGGTATGCGCCCTTGACCAGAATCGAAACTGGGACCCTTCAGTCCACAGGCTAATGCTCTATCCACTGAGCCAAACCTGCTAGGGCTGAAACCAATTTCTTGTAGCATGAACACAACACTACTGGTTGTTACAGCAAGGAGTTGCTAGCATTTGATCACCTGAACCATGATGAATTATGTCAAAACACTCACCCTTATGTTATTTCCTTCTTATTTAAACCTTTCATAAATTTTCATTATATAATTTGTAAATTCTCACTTATTCTTCTACATAAACTTTAGAATTGTTGAAAGTGTACGTGTGTGTATCTTAAACCAGGTACTCTGATTGAAATTGCATTACATTTATCTATTTATTTATTTGGCAAGGAATGACAGCATTTAGAAACATGGTATTTATTTTTAGTTATTTGATTATTTACCTCTAACTTTAAAAATAGGTTTATGTAATTATTAAAAGTATTCCTGGTTATTTTATGTTTTTGATGCTAGTATGAAAAGACTCTTTTTTCAATTAACATTTTACTTTATTAATGTTTTCTCTTGTCTGTGCTCCTCACTAAATTCTCTTAATTTTGTTTTCTTAATACACTTCATTTGAATTGTGTAGATTTACTATCAAATCACATGTAAATAATGACAATTAATTTATTTTTTATTATTTTAATGTTTCTTTAATTTCCTTTCTATTAACCAGAAATACCAAATGATGTAGAATAATCATGATGATACAAAGCATCCTTAGTTTGTGTTTTATATTAAAAGGTCAGTCTTAGTATTTCTTCACATTCTATGATGTTTTCAGTTTTATGTTAGAAGGTCTTTGGCATACTTTGGTAATTTTATTCTCTTCCTATTGTATATAAGTTTTTACCTAGAATGGCCATTGGTTTCTATCAAATGATTTTCATGTCTGTGTTTTTAGAATTATATGATCTTACTCCATGATTCTCTTTTAATATAATGAGTAATACTGGTACATTGTTAATTGTAAAATATCTATCCATCCATGGAGTATATACTATTTTAAACAAAGCAGTCAAAGTCATAGTTCTAACAACTAAACATACAAATATAGCATGAAGGTGTTTGGGCTTAGCAGCAGTTCTTGCAAACTCATCAGATCCCCTACGCCCCTAAAATCACTCCTCCCCTGCATTCCCCATTCTCTGGAACATAACACTTTCCAGCAAGCCAGAACCAAAGTCATCTTAACTCATTTTCTTCCTCTGACTTCTCTGACTCCCACAGCCAATCTGTCTCCTCATTCTGTTCATTCTACTTTCTAAACATCTCTCAATTTCAAATACCACATCCATTAGGTCCTCAATATCTCTACCACTTTGGCTAGAGAATTCTAGTAAGAATTGTGGTCTCCCATATTGCTCCCACACCCCTAAAAGACCTTCCATACTTCAGCTAGGAACTGGGTATGACTTTTATTGCTTAAAATGCAATGTTTTGTCATAAATAGGAAGATGGTCTCCAAACTCGTTAAAATGGCACATAAGGTCCTGCATGGTCTGCCCCTCACCCCTGCCAGTCTCTGCCTCCATTCCCATGCATGCAACCCAAAGCTGTAGGTATGTTAATGTTCATCATGATCTCAAATGCCCCCTTGCTGTTCCACATCCTTTCATTGTAGCTAACCAGCTTCCTGACTGTGTGCTCCTTCCCACAAACCCCTCCACTCATAGTGTCCTTTCCTAAACAATAATAATAATTTTTGATTACCACTCTCATAGAAGGAGCTAGTCTTAGACTATTAGTTTAGTCATCTTCCACCCCCTCTTCATTTAACCTCAGAATCCCTAGTATTCGGAACAGTATATTGCACAGTGTGGAGACTCAGTTGGGTTTACATGTATATATTGAACTTTAGATGAACACAAATTGAATTTAGCAATGTACATGCTGGTTTGCAACTTAATTCTAAAGTCAAAGTAAACAAAAGGTCACAGTATTCTGTATAGGTACTACTCCATATGCATACTGTACTAAAATCAGGACAAAAGAAGATACTGCACAATTGGAATGATTCCAGAGAAGGCACTAGGGTAAGGACCTTGACAACAAGGGCACATAAGATTTTCAAGATGTTTCAGATCAAGGAAGGACTAGCAACTCAACCGCAGGAACATAGATTGTTTGGATATTGGAAACTATAAAGGAGACAGAATAATTGTCTCCTATACTTATAGTCTTCAACTTAGAGTTGAAGAGAAGAAAAGGAATAGAATCACAAATCACAGGACAAAGAGCCAATTCTCATCTTAGGCAAGAGGAACATAAGAAACTTTCATCCATATGATATAATTCATAGTAATGAAATAACGATAAATCTTTAGCTTCTCCTGGTGTTTCTCAAAGAGAAGTGAATGGCAGTTTTGAGTGGAAGAGTTCTAGTTCGAATTATTCTAGGCACTGCAGAACATTCAGCATCTCAGGTTCCCACCCACAAAAGCCTAATAACGTCCCTTGGTCATTGGAACAATCAAAAATGCCCTAATTTATTAAAAACTGCTTTCATTTGAGGATAACTGAAATTCATACTATGTTTTTTGAAATTGCTCAAGGTATTTTTAATATATTCTTTCATTCTCTCAACAACAAAGCAAGATAGGAACTGTCATTTCCACATTAATATAAAGAAATTAAAGATCCGCTAGTAGCAGACAGAACTTCCTGAACCACATTGCCTGCTTGTATGGCTGACAACAGAACATTTTAATATTTCTCTTAGATTACATGGTCTATTCAGCTACCTGAGACTCTGTTAAGGTTCTGGGATGCAGACTCTTGATTTCACTTGCAAATATTTTCAGTGGCCAAACCATTTACATTCAGGCTCCTGTCTCCTGAACTGAATTTAATTCTTGTGGTAGCTCGACCACTTTGAAACAATCTAGTTTCATGTCCTATTCATTCGTGTTTGACTTATCTCACTGTAGTCAGATTTACCATGTAACAGTATGTAAAAGTTCCCTACTTATTAAAATTAATCAAGTAGTTTAAGTAAAGAGAAATGAGGCAGCCTGCCAAAGACCATAAAGCAAATGAATCTGGACTCAAATCCATCTCAGTACTGAAATCAATAAGTTGAGGATAAAAGGAGTCATATTTTAGTTTGTGCAAGGAAACTGTTTATAGGTTATATATAAACACAATTGAGGAAAATAATGTAATATAATTGTTAAAAATTCATGAAGTAGAGATAGATCATCTGAGTTTGAATCCTAGAGCTTGACAATTTATTAATTTCATGACTTTGGGTAAGTTATTCAACCTCCTAGACCTCAGTTTTCTCATGTGTGAAATGAGATCATTGTAGTATGTACTTCATAATGTGTGAAATAAATAAACTAATACATAAAAAATGCTTAGAATATTTTCTGGAACATTCAAAGTTCCCCATATATTTTAGTTGTTTATGATTATGAAGGAATTGAATAATTCCAACTCCATCATTTGTTATCTTGGGAAAGTCATTTTATCTCTCTAGGTTTGCTTTCTTGTCACTAAACAATGATTTAAAAGAGTCAGTTCAGAAATTCTAGTTTTATTAATACAAATTCACCAACTTTTTATCTTCCAAAATTTTCACTGGATATATCTGACTGATGCATCATTGGTTGCACATTTCCTTTTGAATACTACATAACGTTTGCCTTACATCACTATTTTGCTGACACCAAACAGTAGTTATTTTTGGTTGTTTTTTGAATTAATAGGTTCTGTTAACACCTATGACAACTGTCCATGGTTCAGTCTTTGTATCTGCCCACCCAAGGAACAGAAAGTACAGACTAGCTATCATAGTTGTGTCTGCTTAATGAGAAGGGGAAAGGATCTAATGCTTGCAAGTACAACATGTGCTGAGTTTTGGATTATTCAGTTTGTTGATCTTCTAAGAGAATTGATCGTGAAATGTGTCTTATGTCTTAATATAAGATGGCTACTTCTACAAAATCTATACTCCATTTGCTGCATTTTATCCTGCCGGCTGTCTCTTTGGGATCTTGTCTAATAAAATATACGAGTGTCTTTTTCTCCCTCCTATTCATTATCTCTAAAAGCATTTCAGTATCTTATTTGGTGATAACAAGTGTCTATTCAATTTCTGCAATGATAGGAAATCTATGTTTTAAGTCATGCTTGTCAACCACCTGAGTTTCCACTAGCGTTTGGAAAGTTTAACGCACAAATACTGCTTTAATAAATCAGCTCCATGAATTCATTCAGCATAAAATAATAATGTCGATGAAAGGAGACAATTTATATGTTACTAGTTAATGAATTCAATAAATTCTTCTAGACATTACTGGTCATTCTTTTGTAAAAATTAATTGTGTTTTCATTATATTTCAGGCAATATGCTGGGCATAATAATTTTTAAAACTTAACACGGCTCCTCTTTTACTTCATTTATTTTGTTTGTTATTTTTTAAAAATATGCTTTTATTGATTTCAGAGAGAGGAAGGGAGAAGGAGAAATAGAAACATCAATAATGAGAGAGAATCATTGATCGCTCCCTCCTGCATGCCCTCTACTGGGGATCAATTCAGCAACCTTGGCATGTGCCCGGACCAGGAATCGAACTATGACCTCCTGGTTCATGGGATGATGCTCAACCACTGAGCCACACTGGCTGGCTTTTTTTGTTTTGTTTTTTAGATTTCACAAATAAGTAAAATGTTATGGTACTTGTCTTTCTCTGACTTATTTCACATACCATAATACCCTCTAGGTATATCCATGCTGTTGCAAATGGTACGATTTCATTCTTCTTTATAGCCAAGTAATATTCCATAGGAAATATGTACCACATCTTCTTTATTTAATTGTCTGTTAATGGACACTTAGATTGCTTATATGTCTTAGCTATTGTAAATACCTGGCCATTATTACCTACTTTATAAATATTTTTGGAATAGCTGAAATGACTAGGAACATAACATGTAACATACATATTAAAAAGAAAACAAAACAGAAAATATCCATATTAGTTATATATTGATGATAGAATTATGAGTTTTCTGGTGTCTGTAGTTTCCTATTTCAGTTTCTATTACTTTCAAAATCATGAAAAAGTCTACTAAATATGGTTTAAAATTATTTATAAAACTGGTTACTAATCTCTGGCTATGACCCAAATAACATTAATTTATTTAGAAAAGAATAATTCTTAGAAATGAAAGTCCATATATTGGACCAAAGTTCTCTCAGGTATATATACACAAGTCATTATGTCTTTCTTACAAAGCCTTAACTTACTAGCCTATTTCATCCAAAGTGTTTTTATTTTTTTTATTTTTATTGATTTCAGAGAAGAAGGGAGAGGGAGAGAGATGGAAACATCAGGGATGATAGAGAATCACTGATTGGCCACCTCCTGCATGCTCCCTACTGAGGATCAAGCCTGCAACCCAGGCATGTGCCCCAACTGGAAATCAAACCCTGACCTCCTGGTTCTAGATCAATGCTCAACCAACTGAGCCAAACCAGCCAGGGCCATCCAAAGTGTTTTTAAATATTAAAAGCATATATGATTGTTTATAGAGAGTTACTTAATTAGAGATATATCTGAAACTAATTTAAATCTGAGCACACAATCATAAAAACACATCTAGGTCTATTTATGATGACATACTTTTAAAAAAACTGTAATTAGATGTGTTTGGCATTTTAAAGCAAAGGGAAAGGTTTGGTAAGTCAAATTATTCCAAACATAATGCTTTGCCCTCAGGTACTATATATTTATCAGCATATTCTAACTATACTCTGAGTGAGTACAAGAGTTTGAACAACAGAGATCAATACAAAACAAAGCAATAGAATTAATAGGAATTGGTATGGGGAAAGTGGTAAGGGAAAGAAATAAGTTGAGGAATCCAAGCACTCATGATTTCACTGCAACTAAAAATTCAGCAGGGTGTCAATTTGCAGTAACAGAAAACCAACAGCATCCTTAACCATATGGCTTTACTTCATACCAAAGGGGACTAGCCATTTTCAATAGCATTGCTTTGAATTGTGAAAGCAAATGATTCCTACGTGTTTACTGTTATTTCTAGAGATTGAAAAAAGACACCATTCTTGGCACCCTTAATACGTTCCCTGTGAACTTAAGCAGTTACTAGTAATCCCTTCCTCTTCTCTGTAAACATTCAATATAGTACATGCATTTATTGTTGTATTTATTATGTTTCTAAAATAGTTTTCACATCATCTCCTCTAGTCAACAAAGCTCCACAAGAATTTATTTAGCTCTAAATCCAGAGCACCTGGAACATAGTAGTTGTTAAATAGACTTGGGCTGGAAAAAAAAGAGTAAGTAGAATATTGTTTTTTGTAATTTACAATTATCCTGTATATTTTATGAAGCACAAATATTTAAATGTTTTATACTCTCAAGGATAAATAATTATAGCTGTCATGCTTTGGTCCAGCATAAACAGTGATTCTAGGGATGACAAATATTCAATATGCATATTGTCGTTTCCTTGAGCTACACCCAGGGCAGACATTTTTAACCAATCATGACATCTTTGCTGTAGAGTTAGAATGGGTTTTGGAATCTTCATCACAGTATCTTAGGGAGCCTGCACAAGAGTGCTAACCAACTTCTCTTTCTGATCTTCTGAACACTCTCAAAGGAATCTCATTTGAAAACCCATCACTTGTCAAGATTGAGAAGTACCATGAAATGTCCTCTTTTGCCTCAATATATCAAAAGTTCTCTAAAACACAACATTATACCCCTTATGTGTGCTAGCATTCTTTTTCAATGCCATGTCAAATGAGGCTCCAAAGTCACTTCCTGTGATTAAATGATTTTAATATTAAACTAGTGTCATTAGTCACTATTATTTTTGGTTTTGTTTGGGTTAATCCTCACCCAAGGATATTTTTCCATTGATTTTTAGAGAGAGAGGAAGGGAGAGGGAGAGACGCAGAGAAACATCAATGTGAGAGAGACACATTGATTGGTTGCCTCCTGCACACACCCCGACCAGGGCCGGGGAACCTGCAACCAAGGTACATGCCCTTGACCGGAATTGAACCAGGGACCCTTCAGTCCAAGGGCCAACGTTCTATCCACTGAGCCAAACTGGCTAGGGCATTAGTCACTATTTTTAACCATAGGACACAGGTCCCATTAAAGAAAGTTACTACTTTTACTTATGAGAATAAGCGGACAGGAAAGCAGCTGCTGCCCTGACTGCGGACCAGGCCCTGCCTATTGACTTAGCAAGTAGGAAACCTTTGCCTCTCGGCAGGTGTGGGAATACCCGCATCCTGCTGCTGTGAAGCACCTGCCCAAGGCCAGCACAAAGAAAGCTGCCTTACTTAACGGAGGCAGTAAAGACAGAACAAGAAAGGTCCTATGGCAGGGCCTACTGAGGAGACAACTGAAATGAGTGCTTTTGGAAAAGCTAGGATTTGTGAGTCTTAGCAGGAGGCCTGCAACAGCGCTTGTAGGAGCAAGTCCCAGACCAGCCTCTCAGGGCCTCCAACAAATGCACAATTGTATCCAGGGGGTCACAAAACTCCGTTATCAACAACCAGTCCACATGCCTTGCTGGTGGTGAGAACTGAACAGTGACTCTCAGAGAATGCCAGCAGTAGAAGATAGCGCCCGTTGGCTTAAAAAATAACAATAACCTGATATTCTTAAAAATTCCACATCCGCATTAACTCCATTGGTCATTGAGGCAAAATACAGCATGCAAAATCTTTTTTTTAAATTTAAATTGTTGTTTCATATGCATTTTTAAAAACATCATTTCTTTTTTAAAAAATTGATTTCAGAGAGGAAGGGAGAGGGAGAGACAGATAGAAACATCAGTGATGAGAAAGAATCATTGATTGACTGCTTCCTACATGCACCCACTGGAGATCGAACAGGCAACCCAGGCATGTGCCCTGACCTGGAATCAAACCCTGACCTCCTGGTTCATAGGTCGACGCTCAACCACTGAGCCACCGTGGCCGGGCCATCATTTATTTAAAAGTGTGGAAGCAGCCATTCTTCTTCTACAGTTAGAGTGAATGCAGAGGTCTGGTGGAGGGCCGGAGGGAAGGAAGCTGAAGGCTGGGCCAGTGGGACACGGGTCACCAGAAAGTCTGAGCAGAATACCAGGCAGTGAGTGAGTGCAGTCGGAAACATCGTGCACTCTGAGCGGAATCATGGCTGATGATCCAGTTTTGTTTTTTTAATTAGTCTATCATCCTAGTTACTAGGAGTAACAGTAAAAATAAGAACAGCTAATTTTAGGTGGGCTGTTTTTTGGGTTGGGTACTTTACATACTTTATCTTACTTACTTGACTTAAATCAAATTTAGGAGGTAAATATTAGTATCTAAACTTTATAGATCAAAACACCGAGGCTTAGAGAGGCTAAGAGGCACACAGGAAATCACACTGCTAATGACCACAGGGGCCAGAATCAAACACAAGAAGTTTAAGTTTAGAGTATGCACACATCCAGGAAGAAAAAAATGAAGTTACCAGATTTTCTTTAAGGGACTTAAAAGCTAGAACAAATTCAAATTTACACTGGGAACAGATAGAAAAAAACAAAAAACAATGTGACTGTTCTTTCTTTAGTTCTAGAAGAAAGAACCTTGTGGATATTCCAGACCTCCCTTTTTCCCCACGGAGTAAGCCCAAGTCCATTTTTAAAAAAGATTTTTAAAAATTGATTTTAGAGAAAGGAAAGGAGAGAGATGGAGAGAGGGAGAAAGAGAGACATTGATGTAAGAGACAAACATTGATCATTTGCCTCCTTCACGCACCGTGACCAGGGACTGAACCCGTAACCTGGTTATGTGTCTTGACCAGGAATTGAACACGGAACATTTCAGTGAACAGAACGATGCTCCAACCAACTGAGCCACACCGGCCAGGGCCCAATTCCAATTTTTAATAGATGAGGAATACTGTGTTAAAGAAACAGGACAGGATTCTTATGTAGGATCCCCTTGCTCGGCTTTGAATGTTGCAATTCCTGGTAAGGTTTGCGAGTACGTAAGTGGCGCAGTGGCCTGTGGGGACACCTCTGCACATTGTTATTCTAGTGGCACCACCTGTGATAGGGCAGCGAGCCACGTGCACAAAGTTCACGCTGAACTAGATGGTGATTCAAATCATGGAACAGAGCACAGCTAAGCAGTTAGCCTTTGCTGCTGAACCACAGAGGTGACTAAATTATCACCATCAAAGGCCGTAAGGTCTTGGGAGGATTTTTTGGAATCTGTAATTCAAATCATTACTGATTTGATAAAAAAAAATCCTTCTTTGCAGAAAATGCTGGTAAACTGAAACAATAAATGTGATACCTAAGATGAAAGGTAAGGCAATGGATACCTTAAAAGTCATTTGAGGAGAATATGAGGTGTACTGTCCAAAAAAGATGAAAGGTAGGCAAAATCCAAATATAAAGTTAAATAAATCACACTTTTTAAATTTGTGGATGGAACTCCCATTTGTTATTTCAAAAGTAGATAGTATGAGGGAAACATCAGACAAACTCCAATTGATGGAAATGCCACAAAACATCTTACTAGTAATCCTCAAAACGTCAAGGTCATCAAAAAAAGGACAGCCTGGGAAACAGTAACAGTCTAAGGAGCCTAAGGAAACTCGGAGAGTAAATGTAGTATGATCTCTTGAATAGGATCCTGGAACAGAAGGGAATTAGACAAAAACTAAGGAAATAGAAAATTAAGTATGGAGTTTTGATAATGCTAACATATTAATGTCAGTTTCTTAGTTTTGACTAATGCACCATAGTTACATAAGATGTTAACAACAGGAGCAACTGGATAAAGTGTATATGGGAACTCTGCAATATTCTTGCAACTTTTCTGTAAATCTAATTTTTTTAATAAGTTATTTTAAAAAACAAATTTCATACATGCACGCGCATACACACACACACACATACACACACAGACAAAACAGTGTGCCCTTACATACAGCTACATATTAAAAGCATGTTATTCATTTGCATTTATTTTTGAATGAAGGACAAATGAATGAAGTACATTCATTTCTCTGGTTTAAAAAAGAAATTTCTAGAGTGTTTCTCATTATCTTAAATCTACACAGCCTCATTTCAAAGAGCCTTCATATGCTAGCCAAACTCTATTTTCTACAAATCATCAGGCTATACTTCTGTCCAAGTGAAGGAAGTCTACTCACTCTCCCAGGATTGCGCAGCCTTCATTCCTGGCTTAGCTTTGTAGCCCCTTGCCCCCGACTGAAATGCTCTTCCAACTCATTCCACATGTTCCAGGCTGAATTCAAGCTCCCCCCACTCTAAATATTGTTCCTAAATACTCCCGTCTTTTACTGAAATCGTCCCTCCCTGAATTCCTACTGTATACCTCTTCACTTTAACCTGTGTATATAAAATGTATCAGTGTGTTCAATCTAATGTTCTAGGTATTTAATTTCCCTTTTGATCCAAGAGTCATTTAGGAGAGATTTTTAGTGACAGAGGGTGGTGGAAAGAAGAGATTACAAAAGGATACAAGGAAAATTTGGGGAATGATCAATATATTCCTTCCCTTGATTATGGTGATGATTTCATGAATATATGCATGTCAATCTTGCCAAATTGTATACCTTATGTATGTACAATTTACTATATATCACTTATAGAATAATAAACCTTTGAAAGTCTACCTGGTTGAATGCTTTGGTTTCTTATAGGGTTGAGCAAAAGTAGGCTTACAGTTACTTATATGGAAAATAGTACAATAAATAATAATTCAAGAATAAACTCTGTGTTTCACATACTCACAATTGTAAACTTACTTTTTATGCCCCACCCTGTGTTTATTTATTTATAGTTTTGTACAATTATTTTAAAATAATACGATTTGTATTATGTTCTTAGGCATAGGCCCAAAATAAAACTCAATAAATTCTAATTTTTGAAACTACTACATGGGTACTTAAGAAAAGGTTTGAGTGTTTTCTAATATTAAATCACTTGAGACATATATTTTATCTCACTGCTCTGTTAAGGACTGAGAAAGTTGGTACTATGGTATCCTGGTACCCTTCAAATTGAGTGCACTTTAAAAAAAAATGAGAAATCAGATCATTGCCATGGATTTCTGTCAGTTATACGTCATGGAGTCACATCTTCATCTGGATCTTCGTCCTTCACAGCATCCTCAAGCCCTTTAGCCACATTCCAATAGCTACTCCCAACCCTCACGCCCTTGTATCTGGAAACAGTGACATGACGTGTAACCAAAGTATAGCAAATTACATATGCTTTCCAAAGTGCTGACTATATCCTTGACTTTGTATGCCTCAGTAACCAGCACCTGTGGCATCAATTCTAGCTGTGGGTAATCAGTATGTAAAAGGTCTCTACCTCAGAATGACGGTGGCTCAGGATCCAGCTGCAGTCTTCCCATTGGGGCTCGGTCTCTGATCAGCTTCCTGTCTAGGTCCATTCCCCACTCAGTAGCCCCTACTGTTGACTTGTGCCCCTTTGCAATTTTTACTTTTTTTAAACCTGCCCTGCTTCAGTGACACCTCATTACACACTAAATCACCTCCACCTTCTTGGCCTGCTTCACCAAGCTCATAGTCAACCTAGTATGGTTATTAATTTACTTTCCCTCATGTCCTGTACTATCTCATCCACCCAAACCATAAACAATGACACAATTTTTGTATTTACCTTGCCAAAAAATCTACTCCTTCATTTTGATTTTCCTTTTATACCTCACATATAACAAGATTATCCTGCTATACAATATTGTGGAATGAGCTTCATAATTGGACGCTAAAGACTCTTGGAGTCCTGGTTTTGTCACTGACCAGTTGTATTATCTGGAATAATTCACTAAACTTCACACACTCCACTTTCCTTGTATTTCAAGTGGCATTGTGAAAGTTAAATAAGATAATGCAGGTGAAGTATTTTACAAACTATTGAAAGCTATATAAATACAAGATATTGCAAATAGACAAGGTATATTTATTCTCAATGCAGGTGTATTTCTTTGAGATCCTGTTAAAATTACATTATAACATATTCTATTTCTGAGACTAGAAGCTACCAAACCTTTCAGAAAGCCTCACAGCAGTTTGGTAGATATAAAACTAGAGACAAAAATTGCCTTTTTGAATACTGGCGCTTTCTGCAGGAGATGAAGCTGAGAAAATCTAAAACACAGGCTCACTTCAATATGGAGAAGTAGATAAAATTAAGGTACTAATCAAAATGTTTGAAGACTGTCATCCTTCTAAGAATAATGCCCCGCTTAAGAGCCCCATGTTCAACATCTGCCAACCAAAAGCAAATGAAAAACTCTATTAGCTTGTGCGAGAAATGTGAATACTCAGCTGAAACGAAGACTATTGCGGGGGGCATAATTCAAAGTAATATCAGGATGGAAATGATGAGTGAGGAGAAAAGGTAAAAATTATTACATAAACACAATTTATTTTGGAAAAGCATATGAGCACATGCAAGGCAGCAAAATCTAAACTTTCTCTTGGTAATTTTATCGCAGAGTCAGCATAGGGCCTCAGAAGAAAATCGGAAACCAAACTAAACCAAAGCAGTTTCATCAGTGAAGTTTTTCCCAATTCCCTTGGGCCAACTTAGGTACCTTCTCCTATATGCTCTAATTGTTCCTGGCACTTACCTCCAATGTAACTATTACCACAATGTGCTACTATTACCATCTGTGTATGTGCTAGTTTCACATAAGCTGCCCTTTTGACAAAAAAACATGTCTTTTTTACTTTGTGTCCCCAGTGCTAAGCATGTCACCTGCCACGTGGCAATCAATACATTGTTATGAAATAACAAAGAAAATAAATTTTGGCCAGTAACATGTCTGATGATGAATCTCAGATTCTTCTCGGGAGAGCAAATAAAGACACACTCATTTTAAAATACTTAAATGACGGTACATGGCTTATAGAAACAGTCTCACTATTTTATTGAAACCCAACTGTTTTGTACAGTTCTGTTCAAGACAGATTTAGGGATCTACCATTCAGAGTCAATATCTAGGCAAGACCATTCACATGGTTGATACTGATACCACCGTAATGAGCTGGGTGCATTAAAACATTGAACAACATGTTTTCATGCATGTAGCCAGGCCTCCTGAAAAATCCAGCATATTCTAAAACCCAGAGGCACTGCAAACCATTAAGTCATTACTGCTCAATTAAAGCTTATAATAAAGAAATAATACTCCTATATGTTAGAAAGAAGCAACACTAATTTTTTTGGCAGCCCAAAGCTCCCTAGTTTTAATGATAAACTGTTATTCCTACAGAGAAGTCTGAGACCCATATATGTCTAAAAGCTGTAGACAGGACCTTAATTTTGAAAGTCTCGTGGTACACATCTAAGATCACACACTGTAAAAGCACATGCAGCTCAATTTATCTGTCTTGGGAGGAAAGTGAGCCAGCTCAACCTTGCCCGGATTTGTACCTAAAAGTTATAGAAAAATGTAAAGTTCCAGAAAAGATCTTAGGGCACACCAGATAAACAAAATAAGTTGAGGGATACATTAATTTTTAGGAGGCCATTGACTAAGCTAACAAAAGTAAATTAAATGTCCCAATCATTGAGAAAAATATATATATATGTATGTATATATTCTCATTACATGTCTCAGTTGTTTCTCTGTAATTGAAATTTTGTTCTACTAGTTATAGATATATCAATTCTCAACACACAAACACACACACACACACACACACACACACACACACACACCACACACACACACACACCCCTGAGCCTGTACACAGAGACTCCTCATTTCTTTCTGGAACGTGTCTGAGTTCCAAGGCAAGCAATTGTTCGGCCTGAGGAAGAGGGACCTTTCAGTCCGCAGGCCGACGCTCTATGGGTGGTTTTCTATGACCCAAGGCGGAATCATAGATTCTTATAGCTGGAAGCAATCTCAGTGATCATTTGGTGCAAGTTCTCATTTTATAGATGAGAGAAACTGAAGCCAAGAGACAGTACATGACCTGAGCAAGGTCACACTGTGAGTTATTGGCTCAGGGAGGACCGGAACCCCAAAGTCCTGACTCAGAAGCTAGATTCTGAACACCAAATCACTCTCGTGAGCACCGCATTTTTGTACGCAGTACTTTGGTATCTTTTGTGTGTTTTTTAAAAGCAAATGCATCACATTCTATTTGAGCTTGCAGACATCTAAAACCCCCAGATGGTTTCATATCAACTTCCTCCAAGGCAAATCACCAGCATCCTGAATTTGCATAATAGATTATTTTTACTCTAAATGACGAATTTATTTATATCCAGATTATATTTTATCTTGGAGCTTTCAGATCATTGTTCCTGCCTTTTGAGGTAGATTTGAAGTTTTGATCTGCATTCATGACATCAGCGCATCCTCCCAGATCTGAATCACCTATGAATCTGAAGAGTATGCCTTCCATGTCTTTATCTGGTCACAGAAAAGACACTGAATAGGGAGGCGGAAGTGCAGCCAGCCAGCCTGCCAGGAAGCTGGATGTGGGAATCAAGACCGACTGCAGGTGGTTGTTCTGTAGGCATCGAAGTCACCTAAAGGTTCTTGTTATTCAATCCAATTCATTTCTAGCCACAAGAGCATTGAGTACATATAAAGCCTTCCAGAAAAAGACGTTCGAAAATAAAATCTTGTGTTTCCAGCATGTTTTATAGTTGACAAAGTACTTTTAAATACATTTTATCTGCAACTTAGTGAAAGCAAATGAGTGGGGAATTATTATTTCTGCTTCGTACTTGAGGAAACTAAGTTTCAGCCAAGTTACTTGACTTATTCACCATTAGCAAGCTACTAGTATTGAGGCACAGGGTCCCCGTATACTTGTTCCGGCACTTTTGTATACTATTTTATTTGGGTAGTAGGTATAGGTAATTGTCAAATATATCGCTGATGTGAATTTCAGGGTATTGTATTACAAAATCTCAGGTGCACAATATAGCTGATCTTCTGAACACCATGACAGCCCCACAGGAGGGAGATACCTTTTAGAAGACTTCCATGTGTTTTCTCAAGATAAACTCTCACAAATCCTGTTCCAAATATTTGCCATTCATACACACACACCCCACACACACACACACACACACACACACACACACACACACACACAAGACCAGTTTGGTTTTTTTTCTATTTTGAATACCTCATATAGCCCATCCACCCTGCCATTTGTTCCAATAAGTATGCCTTATGGTCAAGAAAAGGTCCTCGTTGTCAGACAAAAAGTTAATGCAGAAGTACCTTGCCAAAAGCCAGCAACAGGGTGTACATTTGGCCCCGTACTCTGTTATTTACATGACACATACAGACACTCAACTTCTTGATGTCTCTCAAGTTTCCAGGAATAGAATGTCAAGCAAAATTCTAAGGTCTGCAGCCAATCCCAATTTTTCCTGCCTCTTGAAGTCTTGCTAATAATCAGCTTTTTTCTACCTACTATTGTATACTTGCTTCCCTCACTCAGGTTAGCTATGAAGTCCAAAATCAGATGCCATTTTGAGTGTCGGCTTCCACAGATCTGTAAAGACTTCGTACATACCTCACAAGCCAGATATTATATCTTAAGGGTCCACTCTGTGTCCTGACCTGCCAAGTGCTATAAGGACCACATATAGTCTTCGCAGTTACATAGCATTTAAGAATTTACTAAACACTCTCATAGATATCATTGTGATCCTCACACTGGTTAAGTAAAATAAACAGTACATATGCCATTATTTCCATATTCCAGATGAAGAAAGTGAGACCCAGCAAATCACCTGTCCAAGGTTACAGAACTAGTGAGCAGCCAAGATAGGTCTTAAACTCATTCAAGTATAGCGGGGAACCTAACCATTAATTCAAAGATGTGACTTTAAAAAATGAAACAGATACCTTTAGCCACCCATATTCAGGCGCTATATTAAAGAGTTAAGGAAGAAAGATGTAGACATCCCACTTGATCTCAACAACAAGGTGCACAAGGCCTCCGAGAACCATCATGATGATCTTTGAAATCTTTTAACCACAAGTCATAGTTCAAAACCCTAAACACTTTAAACTGCTTTTCATGCATTGGAAAAAGCTTCTATTCTGTTGTAGAGAGTGAAATAAGAAAAAGTATGAAACTCAGGTGGATTAACTTATTCTAGTCACCGGAAATAAATTCCATTCCAAAAAGGGAAAAAAAATACCCTCTTCAATCTAGTGAGTGATCCTGATGGCAGTGAAAGGCGTGACTCAGAAGGTCACAAACACTGCAATGAGGAAGCGGCTGAGTGTCATCTGACACAATGTCACCGTGCCAAGGCTGTAAAAACTGAGGAGGAGAATAAAGAAAAATAAAGTGCAGATGACTCTGAATAATATCTTGACAGGAAATGGAGGGCTCGGCAGCCTCCTGCACATAAAAATCATTCTCCATCTGATGTGGGCTGCACCTTCTCTGGGGAGAAATCACAGCCAAGCTAAATGCAGACCCAGGGAGAACAAAAAGCTGAGAAACGGAAACGCACACCAAGACGGATCATTCAGAAGATGCTTGAGCGCAGGGCTTCTCCAAGAGTGGCCCCTGCACCAGCAACACCCGTGTCACCTGGGAAGTCGCTTAGAAATGCAAATGATCGGGTCCTCCCCAGGCCTACCAGATTAGAAACTTCGGGGGTGGGGCCCAGCCATCTGTGTTCGAACATGCCCTCCAGGGGACTGTGACTCAGCCCAGTGAAGGAGATGGCAGTCCGGTCACCACATGTACCTACGTCACCTGCTTTGGGGCTGTGCTTTGCCTTGAAGAACATAAGCATTAGAGGATCAATGGTGTGTTTCCCTCTGCTGTGAGCCCCGGAAATGATACAGTCTGACACGTCTCTACCTCCCGCTGTGGATGCTGTAAATAACAGTCCCACTTGGCATTCTTTTCCTAAAGCTGATAAGTACAATGAAACAGGTATGAGATAATTAACCATTCAGTTACCGGGTCAGCATACAATTCATTAAACATAACTCATTCATTCTTAATCATTTAGTCCGCAGAGCAGTGACTACCACACTGTTGCATACATCAGATCCACCTGGGAGGGAGGGCTTCTTAAAAGATTCCTGAATCCACCCCTGGCATTTCTAATTCAGTAGGTTACGGGTGGGGCCAGATAATGTTCATTTCTAACAAGCTCTCAGATAAAGGTGATTTTGCTGGCTCAAGGACCATACTTTAAGAATGCCTATACTAGAGAACATTTTTTTAAAAAAAAAATCAGTGTTTTAGGTACACTGGCTCAGAGTTCTTCTGGTAAAAGTTTAACAACTGGTTCTAAGACGGTGGGGGGTGGGGGGGGGAACAATTACTTATATCTTTGCTCAATATCCCAGTTTAGATACTTCAACCATGGCCCATATCAAGCTCCCAACATGATGTCACTGAGCTCAGAGTTAGAAAGAAGTGTTCACAGTCCACTTACAATAGCCAGCTCCAGTGCAGTACTATGGCCACCTCACGTTCCCCTGGCCTTAATATGGGTAAGACTGCAACACTGCTGTTTAAATTCCACAGCTCCCTGAGGAAGGAATTCGAGGGGTCCAACACTTGTTCCATGTTAATTCTGCCTCATTCTTTGGTGAATCACTGGCCTTAGCAAGAGAGTGATGTAAATCCACTTCTCACAAAAAAATATATAGTAAATTTTCCCAAATGGCGATGCATCAAAACAGGTATGAGATAATTAACCATTCAGTTACCGGGTCAGCATACAATTCATTAAACATAACTCATTCATTCTTAATCATTTAGTCCGCAGAGCAGTGACTACCACACTGTTGCATACATCAGATCCACCTGGGAGGGAGGGCTTCTTAAAAGATTCCTGAATCCACCCCTGGCATTTCTAATTCAGTAGGTTACGGGTGGGGCCAGATAATGTTCATTTCTAACAAGCTCTCAGATAAAGGTGATTTTGCTGGCTCAAGGACCATACTTTAAGAATGCCTATACTAGAGAACATTTTTTTAAAAAAAAAATCAGTGTTTTAGGTACACTGGCTCAGAGTTCTTCTGGTAAAAGTTTAACAACTGGTTCTAAGACGGTGGGGGGTGGGGGGGGGAACAATTACTTATATCTTTGCTCAATATCCCAGTTTAGATACTTCAACCATGGCCCATATCAAGCTCCCAACATGATGTCACTGAGCTCAGAGTTAGAAAGAAGTGCTCACAGTCCACTTACAATAGCCAGCTCCAGGGCAGCACTGTGGCCACCTCACATTCCCCTGGCCTTAATATGGGTAAGACTGCAACACTGCTGTTTAAATTCCACAGCTCCCTGAGGAAGGGATCCGAGGGGTCCAACAGTTGTTCCATGTTAATTCTGCTTCATTCTTTGGTGAATCACTGGCCTTAGCAGGAGAGTGATGTAAATCCACTTCTCACAACAAAATATATAGTAAATTTTCCCAAATGGCGATGCATCATCCTAAGTGTTCAATACTCAGAACTTCATTTGGGAATGGCCTTGGCAGCAGACTGCCACTAGGAAATGGAGAGAGTATAAAAGCAAATGGAAAAATATAAAAGCTGTATTGCCAGGCAAGTACAGCAATGGGGTTTCTAAAGTAAAATAGAGGCGATTCTATCTAAGAGTTCCTTTTTAAATATGAAATAAATGCTCTTGGAGTGAAACACTTCAAAACCTTAAATAGCATCCAGTACAAAAAGATGAAAGAAAAAGAGCCATGTTCAGCTTGCCTTTCCATTCGAACCTCTCCTAAACACACATTCTGGAAAAACTTCTTTGTTGACTCTGTAAAATCATGGCACCCTGACTACGCTACACAGCTTTTGTATGCAATTAATGCTTTTCCCATTGGCCAATCCTCCAGATTGTTCAGTAATCATGGTCAGAATCTAGACTCACACACTAGCTAACCAGCCCCCAAATAATCAAAATGTGACCGTAAAAGTGAAGTCTGCCCCAGGTCTTTCTTGATTTGTGAAGGCATAGAACATTTCTCAGATCTACATGCAAAAGAAAAGAAAAAAAAAGGATCAGCAATCTAGGTGCCTTTAAAAGAGTTCTTTTCTTCAAATCTACTTATCAACAGATTGTCCTGAGCATGAGTCCCAGTCAAAATTATTGTTGACTATGCAACATCTGGAAGTTTTACCATTGTCAATAACTACCAAAATGACTAAGGGCAAAAATGACACCAAATTAGATAGTATTTTTCTCCATGTACTAATGAAAGTAATTACTTTGGACCCACACGTTCATCCAGTACTAAGGGACATGTATCACTTGCCAAGCCCAGACCTCCTGAGCTTTCAGCCACCATTTCACCAAGTTGCTATTAGCAGGCACTGCCCTCCCCTGTCTGAAGAACTTAACCTACATAGAGTTTACTGGGAGTCATGCTGCACAGCTCCGTAATTCCACACTTGAAAAGTCTCTCTTGTTGTTGGACCACAGCCAGAACAAAATTAAAGCATTTCCTATTCAATTTTGCCAACTGCAAGAATGCATCCCTTTAAAGCTTGATAACAATGAGTTGATTCAATTGTCATTCAAGGAGAAGCATTTTTGTAAAATATGTTTCTTGTCAGCAGCACACACGAAGCTTCCATTTTCTCTTCTCCTCTCCTTTCTCTTTCCAAGACATTTAGAAAAATCTACATCCTGAGAACTTACCTCTTTTGGTGGTCCCATTAAGGAGAAATAGTTACTGGATTCTAATGCATATACCATTACATAACTTGTACATACCATTGTGTTCCTGAGGACAGACACAAACAGCAAGGTCTATAAACTCCCTG
Source organism: Myotis brandtii (assembly GCF_000412655.1). Lineage (NCBI taxonomy): Eukaryota > Metazoa > Chordata > Mammalia > Chiroptera > Vespertilionidae > Myotis > Myotis brandtii. The sequence continues at coordinate 812,321 of NW_005369027.1, forward strand.
AGTCCCTGTTCCATCTGTCTGTGGCTCTCCTTACTCATAGCTTTTAAGTCCACATGATTCCTTCTTTTCCTTAATCCAAACCCCAATGATAGTACAACTCTAAACTGCAGGGTCTTCATTGTTCTCCCCGTCCATCATTCATTGCATCCAAAAGGGCAATAACATGTTTTTCAAAAGAAACCATAGAATAAAGAAGACTTAAATGGTTTATTTGTATGTAGATATTCCAGGACAAAACTCAAAAGTTACAAAGTCTTTTATGATACATGACCTAAAAGAATACAAAGCAGGCCAAGAACTATGGACCAAACGGAGGGAGTGAAGCCACTAGTCACTTGTAGAGCACTCAGCACAGTGGAGATCATAGATCATGTTCCTAAAGTAAGTTCAGAACACTGTCAGTGATATTAGGTGACCCATGAATAAACAATTTTGTTTTAACATTTATGTGTTTAGACACATCACTTAGTAATAAATGGTATCTATTAGTACCATTGGTATTATAATTAGGGTTTTTGTTTTCTTCTTGAAGGAAATTCTTTAAGAAAACTACTAATCCTTGGATGGTAAAAAGGTTTCATGCACATGACAATACATAAAGATACATAGTGCATGACCAATAGGGGCAGATGTTGAAGCCATGTCTAAATTCAACAGAAAAAAAATATGCCTTCATCAATTATGGATAATTACCATAGCTTTGTGAGTATATCTATTATACATTTGTTCTTCTCCTGCTTGCCCCCAGTACTATACTTAAATGTTCTCTAGAAGAGCATGACCGGTGTTGCATAGAACCAATTTTTGTAATTATGTTAAATTGCACTGATTGATGTAGAAGCATTAAAAGGTATCTGAATAAACACGGACAAAATGCAGGAGGTCTATGTTCTGAAACCAGATGATAAAAGCAAGTATCTGCAAACTCAGACAAATCACTGAACTATCCCAGGCAGGTGTTTGTGAAAAGTTGGACAGGATGATCTCTAAGTATTTTTGCAACTTCAAAACCTACCATTTTTGTCCATTTTTATTTGGAGAAGACATTTGTGACCTATGTTATCAATATATGTCAATACACTCATGCTTAAAAAAAAAACAGAATCAAGGGCAAGCTCTGAAGAGGTTTGACGTTTAAAATAGTTGAAAATTGTGAAAGTATAAAATAGACTGAACTGTGATTATCCCACAGGACCAGTGGGATTTTTAAAGAAGTGTCTGAACCTTGGTTTGCTCTCAAATCAGATTTGCTTCATTCTATGACATATGTCAGTAATCATTACTGATCACCTGCTTGATGATATTTGAGCTATATGTTTATACTGGTGATTGAAAAGGTAGAGATAGGTCAGCTGTCAGAAATGTGAATGGAGAAAGAAGATCATAACCTAGAAGATGAAAAATAGAAAAGGTGAAAAATTCTAGTTCTGAGATGATATATGATCTAGATAGGAGTATTTTACAGAGAAGTCATAAAAATTTACATAGTTACCCAGCATACAACCCAGTGAAATGCACTCTAATAAAAGTCTTATCAAAACAAAAAGATACAAAAAAACCTCTTAATAATAAAAATATTTATCCATTCTGACTATCTAGGCTAAATTCCAAAATAATATGTAATATCTCATAAAAACTTTTCATAGATAACTGTTCAATGAGTTTCATACAGGAAGTATGAAATGTGAAAGAACTTAGGGTGAATCTTCAGATGTCAATCTCCTAATTTCCTCAGAAACCTCAAAAAGGAACATTCAGGAAAGCACTAACTGGAAAAGCAAAATGGAGACATACAGACAGAGCAAGAGTACAAATTGTAATAGGCAGATATCTTCCAAATATAAATAAATACAAACGTATGCTCTTCTGTCTTAAAATACTGTATACTATATTCCTCAGTTATGATCTCATGGACTTTTTGAGTTCAGCTCTAACCATGAATCTCAAGATTCATTCCCCATTCATAATTGTTTGTGAAATTTAGATGTTTGAAGTATCCGAAATTTGGTGGTATGTGTTTATCTATTCATTAAGAAATCCTAGCAATGAAAATCCTTCAAGTCATTTGAATTAGAAAGCTTTTATGTTGCTTTAAAAACAATAACAGCAAAACAATTCATTTCAATTGTTTTTGCTGTTATAGACAAAGTCAGGCCAACTCTGGCTTACCCTTGAGGACCTAACTCCAAATAGGCCAAGGGTTGACTACTTGAGAAGCTAAAGCTGAAGAATCAGTTGAAATATATTCTGGCTACAATCATCCTGAAATGGAAGAAGCTTTCATTGCCCAACTGGGGAAATGTCCCAGACCAGAGTGCACCAGCTGAACCAGCTGGAATAATTTTCAACTGGTATTCATTTCAATTGTTTTTGCTGTTATAGACAAAGTAAGGCCAACTCTGGCTTACCGTTGAGGACCTAACCCTACATTGCCTCTTCTAGGAAGCCATCTTTCATGCACACACACCAGTCTGGGTTGGGGCCCTTCTTCAGTACTACCTTGACACTCATGGCAAGTCTCTACATAAAACCTGTATTTTATTTGCTTTTTATTCCCAGCACCTAGAAGTACCTGGCACATTGTACAAACAGAGAAATAAAAATAAAACATAACCAAGGTTGAATGCATGAATGAAGTCTTGAGTGCAGTGTGCCAAAGCTGAATAAACACTGGACAAAATGCAGGAGGTTTATGCTCTGAAACCAGATGATAAAAGCAAGTATCTGCAACCTCAGACAAATCACTGAACTATCCCAGGCAGGTGTTTGTGAAAAGTTGGACAGGATGATCTCTAAGTATTTTTGCAACTTCAAAACCTACCATTTTTGTCCATTTTTATTTGGAGAAGACATTTGTGACCTATGTTATCAATATATGTCAATACACTCATGCTTAAAAAAAAAACAGAATCAAGGGCAAGCTCTGAAGAGGTTTGACGTTTAAAATAGTTGAAAATTGTGAAAGTATAAAATAGACTGAACTGTGATTATCCCACAGGACCAGTGGGATTTTTAAAGAAGTGTCTGAACCTTGGTTTGCTCTCAAATCAGATTTGCTTCATTCTATGACATATGTCAGTAATCATTACTGATCACCTGCTTGATGATATTTGAGCTATATGTTTATACTGGTGATTGAAAAGGTAGAGATAGGTCAGCTGTCAGAAATGTGAATGGAGAAAGAAGATCATAACCTAGAAGATGAAAAAGAGAAAAGGTGAAAAATTCTAGTTCTGAGATGATATATGATCTAGATAGGAGTATTTTACAGAGAAGTCATAAAAATTTACATAGTTACCCAGCATACAACCCAGTGAAATGCACTCTAATAAAAGTCTTATCAAAACAAAAAGATACAAAAAAACCTCTTAATAATAAAAATATTTATCCATTCTGACTATCTAGGCTAAATTCCAAAATAATATGTAATATCCCATAAAAACTTTTCATAGATAACTGTTCAATGAGTTTCATACAGGAAGTATGAAATGTGAAAGAACTTAGGGTGAATCTTCAGATGTCAATCTCCTAATTTCCTCAGAAACCTCAAAAAGGAACATTCAGGAAAGCACTAACTGGAAAAGCAAAATGGAGACATACAGACAGAGCAAGAGTACAAATTGTAATAGGCAGATATCTTCCAAATATAAATAAATACAAACGTATGCTCTTCTGTCTTAAAATACTGTATACTATATTCCTCAGCGATGATCTCATGGACTTTTTGAGTTCAGCTCTAACCATGAATCTCAAGATTCATTCCCCATTCACAATTGTTTGTGAAATTTAGATGTTTGAAGTATCCGAAATTTGGTGGTATGTGTTTATCTATTCATTAAGAAATCCTAGCAATGAAAATCCTTCAAGTCATTTGAATTAGAAAGCTTTTATGTTGCTTTAAAAACAATAACAGCAAAACAATTCATTTCAATTGTTTTTGCTGTTATAGACAAAGTCAGGCCAACTCTGGCTTACCCTTGAGGACCTAACTCCAAATAGGCCAAGGGTTGACTACTTGAGAAGCTAAAGCTGAAGAATCAGTTGAAATATATTCTGGCTACAATCATCCTGAAATGGAAGAAGCTTTCATTGCCCAACTGGGGAAATGTCCCAGACCAGAGTGCACCAGCTGAACCAGCTGGAATAATTTTCAACTGGTATTCATTTCAATTGTTTTTGCTGTTATAGAAAAAGTCAGGCCAACTCTGGCTTACCGTTGAGGACTTAACTCCTACATTGCCTCTTCTAGGAAGCCATTTTTCATGCACACACACCAGTCTGGGTTGGGGCCCTTCTTCAGTACTACCTTGACACTCATGGCAAGTCTCTACATAAAACCTGTATTTTATTTGCTTTCTATTCCCAGCACCTAGAAGTACCTGGCACGTTGTACAAACAGAGAAACAAATAAAAATAAAACATAACCAAGGTTGAATGCATGAATGAAGTCTTGAGTGCAGTGTGCCAAAATCTTTGCACAATTGCACTACCCTACTTTCATTAAAAGCATGAATTAGAAATTGTAATTCATCTTATTTTAATATACAATTGTCTTAGGTCCCTATATCAAATTAATAGTTAAGGCTGTTATTTTTCACTTAAGATTAAAATGTATTTTCATTTTCACAAATATGTTTTCTCTCTCTCTCTCCCTTCCCACTCTGTTTTATTTTTTAACTTACATTACTCATTTGATTTTCACAAAGTGTAGAATTAAGACTTACAAAGAGAAGCCTGGCTTGACTCATGAGCCATAGGAACCATATAATACATCAATTTCTTCCTCATTGTAAAATGAGATAGTTGGAATAACTGATGCAAGAGGAAGGTTCCCTCCTCATTCTATAATTCTGTAGTCCTGTATAGTTATCTTCAGTATGGTATCTATTCAAAAGCCTTATTACTTTGAACTACAGTAATTCACCATGGGTTAGAACAGTGGCCGACAAACTCATTAGTCAACAGAGCCAAATATTGAAAAGGTAGAGATAGGTCAGCTGTCAGAAATGTGAATGGAGAAAGAAGATCATAACCTAGAAGATGAAAAAGAGAAAAGGTGAAAAATTCTAGTTCTGAGATGATATATGATCTAGATAGGAGTATTTTACAGAGAAGTCATAAAAATTTACATAGTTACCCAGCATACAACCCAGTGAAATGCACTCTAATAAAAGTCTTATCAAAACAAAAAGATACAAAAAAACCTCTTAATAATAAAAATATTTATCCATTCTGACTATCTAGGCTAAATTCCAAAATAATATGTAATATCCCATAAAAACTTTTCATAGATAACTGTTCAATGAGTTTCATACAGGAAGTATGAAATGTGAAAGAACTTAGGGTGAATCTTCAGATGTCAATCTCCTAATTTCCTCAGAAACCTCAAAAAGGAACATTCAGGAAAGCACTAACTGGAAAAGCAAAATGGAGACATACAGACAGAGCAAGAGTACAAATTGTAATAGGCAGATATCTTCCAAATATAAATAAATACAAACGTATGCTCTTCTGTCTTAAAATACTGTATACTATATTCCTCAGCGATGATCTCATGGACTTTTTGAGTTCAGCTCTAACCATGAATCTCAAGATTCATTCCCCATTCATAATTGTTTGTGAAATTTAGATGTTTGAAGTATCCGAAATTTGGTGGTATGTGTTTATCTATTCATTAAGAAATCCTAGCAATGAAAATCCTTCAAGTCATTTGAATTAGAAAGCTTTTATGTTGCTTTAAAAACAATAACAGCAAAACAATTCATTTCAATTGTTTTTGCTGTTATAGACAAAGTCAGGCCAACTCTGGCTTACCCTTGAGGACCTAACTCCAAATAGGCCAAAGGTTGACTACTTGAGAAGCTAAAGCTGAAGAATCAGTTGAAATATATTCTAGCTACAATCATCCTGAAATGGAAGAGCTTTCATTGCCCAACTGGGGAAATGTCCCAGACCAGAGTGCACCAGCTGAACCAGCTGGAATAATTTTCAACTGGTATTCATTTCAATTGTTTTTGCTGTTATAGAAAAAGTCAGGCCAACTCTGGCTTACCGTTGAGGACTTAACTCCTACATTGCCTCTTCTAGGAAGCCATTTTTCATGCACACACACCAGTCTGGGTTGGGGCCCATCTTCAGTACTACCTTGACACTCATGGCAAGTCTCTACATAAAACCTGTATTTTATTTGCTTTCTATTCCCAGCACCTAGAAGTACCTGGCACGTTGTACAAACAGAGAAACAAATAAAAATAAAACATAACCAAGGTTGAATGCATGAATGAAGTCTTGAGTGCAGTGTGCCAAAATCTTTGCACAATTGCACTACCCTACTTTCATTAAAAGCATGAATTAGAAATTGTAATTCATCTTATTTTAATATACAATTGTCTTAGGTCCCTATATCAAATTAATAGTTAAGGCTGTTATTTTTCACTTAAGATTAAAATGTATTTTCATTTTCACAAATATGTTTTCTCTCTCTCTCTCCCTTCCCACTCTGTTTTATTTTTTAACTTACATTACTCATTTGATTTTCACAAAGTGTAGAATTAAGACTTACAAAGAGAAGCCTGGCTTGACTCATGAGCCATAGGAACCATATAATACATCAATTTCTTCCTCATTGTAAAATGAGATAGTTGGAATAACTGATCCAAGAGGAAGGTTCCATCCTCATTCTATAATTCTGTAGTCCTGTATAGTTACCTACAGTATGATATCTATTCAAAAGCCATATTACTTTGAACTACAGTAATTCACAATGGGTTAGAACAGTGGTCGACAAACTCATTAGTCAACAGAGCCAAATATCAACAGTACAACAACAGTACAAGATTGAAATTTCTTTTGGGAGCCAAATTTTTTAAACTTAAACTATATAGGTAGGTACATTGTTATTAACTTAATTAGGGTACTCCTAAGGCTTAAGAAGAGCCACACTCAAGGGGCCAAAGAGCCGCATGTGGCTCATGAGCCGCAGTTTGCCGACCACTGGGTTAGAATGTTAACTGAGATCATTAAACCTATTGTATTATTTAGTTTGTTTGCTTGTTTCCTCTCTTAAAAAGAAGAAAAGTCTGGCAAAATAAATTAGCCACAGAGTGGAAGAGGTTGAGGGTACCTTTACTCTGCTAAGAATACAAACTGGTCTTTAAGTGTGTTAGAAGAATCTATTTACTTACAAACAATGCCATTCCAATATATGTAGGGCTGACACTCTTCAGACTAGTGTTTTGATGAGCTAATTAGAGATCATTCTTATCTATTAATTGAAACTCCACTACGCAGTGTCTGAGTAGTTGTAATAGTTGTAGTATGTTCTCAAAATGATTAAAACGAAAGCAAGTAATCACCAATTTAATTATTTTTTTCCAATTCATTCAAATTAGGAATGTTTGACTATAGTTATGCTAAAGAACTTATTTTGGGAAAAGTAGCTGCATTCAATAAATTACAGGAAATTTGATAGACTATCCATTAGATCCAAATTTCAGGATTACAATAAGAAGAGCATTAGACAGGCAATCCTTATTTCCCAGAGTGTAAGAATAGCTCAACAAAATGGGCACTTGTCATGATTTAATTCTGTCAACATGAATCCACTAATAGTAGTATTTTGTTGAGTTGAAGCATTTTCTATGTAATAAGTGAATAAAGAATTTTGAAGCAATAATCATATATTAAGGGCTAATATGTGAAAGGTCTTGTGATAGTATAATGTATATGAAATACATAATTGATTTTTTAAAAATTTACAATTAAGCAATTACACAAGCACACATAATATAAAGTACAATTACTACATTTCCATAGAGATAAATTTTAAAATATTTTAAAATGTTAGGAAAAATGATACCTGTCTGCCAAAAAAAGGGGAAGGGAAGTCATTTTTATTGTCATGTGCTAACCATGTGCTACTTTCTAAATCTGAACATAAACCTTTCAAATATATGTTGAAATGAAGAATAGATGTAAGATACAATCAGATGGGAAGAATGACAATATAAAGGAGAAACAGTAATAGCTTGCTACTAATAGGATACATAAATAAGGAATAGGCATAAATAATCAGGAAGAAACAAAAATTTAACTGGGGATGTCTTTTATCACAAAATGGAAAAGAATAGGCTCACAGGATATAGAAATCTCATTAATCCAGGAGAAAAGCAAAGATGGGGAAAATTTGCTCAAACCTAATTGGTTGGTATGGTTATGTAATTGCAAAGCAAGTACAGGAGAGCCTAAATGGATTAGCTCATTAGGGCCTATAGGTGAGCAAATGATAGATGAATATGTGCAGTGTGATGGATGGGAAGAGGGTTCGCAGGTTGTGGTCTTATTGCTAGATCTAATTGGCAGTTGGAAATGATAAGGATCATTGTGGTGTTTTGATTCTTAGAAGTTGTATATTATGTGTAAGGGCATCAGAGACTTGGGGAATTGCTTTTTAGGGCTGATTCTTTGGAAGCCTAGTGGTTCCAACACTGAGGTTGAAGAAAACTCAACACGATTTAAGCTGCCTGCCCTAAGAGAATTCAATTTGGCTGGCGCAAAACAGAAAGGGCTTGGCTAGGGTAGAGGAGGGAGCTGAGTTTCCATTCACTGCTTTGTGGTTAATGTTATGATCAAAGCGAGATCTCACGAAAGAGAAGCTAGTAAAACCCAGAGCCAAGAGTTCTTTAACAGCCAAATAGTTCTCTCCCAGACAAGACAGACTGGAGTTTCCTACGTGGGAACTGTGAATCCTGGACAGAAATAGAGGTCAGGAAACCTTTGTCTTGTACACTGGAGGAGATGAACATAATATAGCCCTAAATGGACAGGAGGAAATGGAAAGATAGTTCAACAACTGACATCCTCTCTTTATAAAATTAAAAAAAAATTAAATCTCAGAGGTGTTCAGGGGCTCAAGACCACAAGATGATCAGAAGTTCTTAGGATTCAAACCTAGATCCCTTTCATTCTAAAGTCCATGTTCCTTCCACTAACTATATATACCTTTATGGAACAGGTGGATTTCTAAATGAACCATTGGAGAGCATTTGCATAGATGTAAAAACATCAAAGCACACAAATCAGGAGTAAAAGATAGGACAGAAAATGTGAGCTGCTGGCTGATGAACATGACATTTATTTTTCAGGAGTAGCCTGTACTCTGTGATTCATCACTCAAAGAGATGATGAGATTAATCTATGAAAATGGATTTCTTTGCTAGGAAAGACTTATTAGGGAAGAGCAGACTTCTGAGGATGTAGAGAAAGGATATGACTTCAAGAAGACAGAAGAAAGGTCAATTAAGGAGACAGGGAAGGAGCTTTCCAGAGTAGGGAAGAGCATCCTGATTAGGCAGTATCACAGAAACCAAAGAAGAGGAGAATGTAGGCATGTATTTTAAATGCATAGCTTTGCAGTCAGCAAAGTATTTACTAATAGAGAAGGATATGACCCTTTTACTTCTCTTTGTTCCAACCATCCAGGTCTCCAGGCAATTTTCTTCTTCATTCCATTCTCGTTACATAGATTACTTGAGGAATGTTGATTTGGTAGGAAAGGGCATGCTGTATTTATTAGTATCTTGATTTAGAAAGAGAACCTGAAATAGCCTATTTTTCACTAAGGGAGGATAAAGGTTAAAAGAACATCTTGTTTGTTCTTTGATTGCTTGATAAATGATTGATACCAAGTAGGGCAATTAATTATATTGGAGAATAATAATAATATCTATTTACAGCTACAGATCTCTAGATCTGGAGAGCCCTATTTTGCCCCTTGTCAGAAAATAACAAGCTTGTAGAGCTGGCTGGAAATATTTCCAGCTGCCATTAGTTTGAACTTAGGGGTAAATTCTTCTAATTAGATTAGATTTCTTCTAAATAAGAATTTATGGTACACTCTAGAGTTTCACTGCTTAAAGAAATTAAGTCGTTCCTAAGCTTAGTTCCAATGACTATCCTTGTTCTTTTTGAGTTTATGTTTTTCCAGATCATATTTATTAGGTAATCCAATTACAGGGTATGGTTCTGTTCCCGAGTTATTCTCAGTACACCTGAGTGAAAGTACAGCATATCCTTTGCTTGCTGCCGTGTAACACTAGTCATTTCCTAGGTAACTGACTACCCTATTGATTGATGAGGGGATTGCAAAATTAATAACTGAGAAATCCACTTAGCCTCATAGTGTTCAGTGAAATCCTCAGAGTTCCTTGAACCTTGTTTACAAAGTATTGTCTTTAAGTCACTTGCTTTTACATAGTACATACAATAGTTTCTTCATCTCTGTGACTGGCTAGTCCTTTGTGGAATTTTCAGAAAGATTTATATTGAGGAGTAAGTCAGTAGCCTAAGAGGTATGAAGTTATTTCATGAATCAAACCATGTGTCTCAGTGGGAACATTTTCCTGGTGTTCCTTTTTATTACATTAAAGGGTTGATGATTTACAATGTAATTCCCCCCTTGGTAGCAGAACAGTGACTAAATTGATATTCTCTCACAAAGAGTTATTTGCATTATTTGTTTGAAGATAACCCGTACAAACCATAAGAGCACTTCCTTCAGGAAATAAGACTTGGGTTGTGATGAAAAATGAGCAGTGTTTGCATGGACATGGAGAAGTAAGGGATGGCATACTAGGCAATGAGAAGGCAGAAACAACAAATATGACCCATATATGAAATGATGAATATACTATAATTACTAATATGCTCTTTTAATAGCTATAAGATCAGAATTATTACTTTCACAGCTTAAATTTTCTTTAGTTCTTTCGTCTGCTTGATGAATTATTTTCTGATACAGGATGTTAAAAATCTCCCATTATGATAGCTTATTGTAAAGTTCTCTTTGTAACTGTCAATTTTTGCTTTATCGATTTTGAAGCTATGTTATTTGATGCTTATATGTTTATTGGTGTCAAATCTTTCTGAAAAATGTTTCCTTTTATTATTAGGTAGGGTTACTCTTTATTTGCAATAAGATATTTCCATAATTTCAATATTTTCTGATATTAATAATGTTACTGTTAATATTTTTATCATATTATTACTTTAGTATAGACAAGAATAAGTTATATCTTTTATTTTATTTATCTTCAAACTTTCTGGGTAGATTTGTTATAAGTTTGATGCTTAGAAGCAGAATATAATTAGGTTTTTTAATCAAATTGGATTTTCCGTCTTTTAATCTATATTCACCTATTATAATTATTGACATATTTAGACTTAAACCTATAATCTTCTTGATTTGCTACTTCACATATGCTTTAATTTTTCTCCTCTGATTTCTGTTTGGTGAATGAAGTTGTTGCAATTTTTTTCTCAGTGTGTTTGGGATCTATAGACTACCTCTCTTTTCATATGGTCTTTAATTTTTCTAAAATATGCTTTTATTGATTTTAGAGAGAAAGAGGAAGGGAGAAGAAGAGAGAAAAACATCGATGAGAGAGAACCATCCATCTGCTGTCCCCTAATGGGGATGGAGCCTGCAACCCCAGGCATATGCCCTGATCAGGAATCAAACTGGCAACCTCTTGATGCATGGGATGACGTTCAACCAACTGAGCCACTCTGGCCAGGGCTTGTCTTTAATTTTTAACATACGTAAATATATTTTTTCCCAGCAAAGTATCTAAAGTGATTCAGTAATCCTTTCTTCTTTTAAACACAGGGCCCAAACTCACTTTATTACCTACTTTTTAATTTTTTAATTTTTGTCTAGAATGTTAATTTTATGCTTTATAACCAAATCAAAACCCTGTTATTCTTATTTCTCAAAGATGACAGTTAAGTTTTAGTCCAATTTTTAAGCTCTCAGTTATCCTGGATTTATTTATTTTACTCTGGATTTATTTCTTCTTGCTTAAATAGTGCTTTTAGTGGCAGTTTCTCTAGGATAAATGTTCTCAATCTTTTTCTGTCTGAAGATATTCTTATTTTGGCCCTCTGAATATAGATTAGTTTTGATTTATGAAAATACAAATTCTAGTTTGACAGCTATTCTCACTTAGCACTTTTAATATTTTGTTCCTCTTTTCTGGTAGTCAGTGTTGCTGTTGAGAAATCATTTAACAATTTCATTGTTTTCCCCTTGCTGATAATCTTTTGTCTCTAACAGATTTTAAGATTTACTCTTCCATCTTGGTGCCCTCTACTTTTGTAATACCATGACTAGATATAGGCTTATCTATATTTTCTTACTCAGAACTTAGAATACACTTTTTACCTGAGTATTCACATTTCTTTTATTTTTAATTTTTTAAAGAAACTATATAATGCCTTACTGTTTTTATCAAATTTCTCTCCTTCTGGAACCCTACTACATTTTAATATTTTATTTTTATCTCTTTGTGCTGTCTTCTAGGTTAATTCCTCAATTTATAAATTAGATCTCTAGTTTCAATGTAAAATGTATTCCATCTAGCAAAATTTTATTTCAATACCATAATTTGTGTTTACTTTTTGTTTTCATTTGCTTCCTTTCCATAACTATATGCTGTTGTTTTGGGGTCTGTTTTTGTTTTATATTTTCTGCTTTTTGTCTACGGATGTGATTCTTTTACTGTAAATCCAAAATAAACTTAGAGTTTTTGTTATAATGGTCAATAAAGTAATTCATTAGAAACAAATTTATACTCCAGTTGTAGATGTTGTTACTTTCTTTCCAGAAATTAGATCTTTCTGCTTTCTGGAATTTTAGTTTGCAGGCTTCTCCAAACTACCCCAGTCCCAAACCAGGCCACATAATGGTCATTTGCAGTCTATTAGCTCAGGAAAGCATCTTGAGTAGAAGAGACTTGAGCTGTGTTAGTTGAGATAGATAGAGGGAAACGTCATCACACTCTAGGGAAACAATACAAGTAGGTGCTTAGGAGGAGAAATGAGGGTGATGCATAGGATGAATGAGGTGTGCATGGAAAATATAAGGGAGACATCAATGCATTAGCATGGATGAGAATGGGATAGGAACCTCTAAAAGCCAAGTGGAAGAGTTTAGACCAGTAATGGCGAACCTTTTGAGCTCGGCGTGTCAGCATTTTGAAAAACCCTAACTTAACTCTGGTGCCGTGTCACATATAGAATTTTTTTGATATTTGCAACCGTAGTAAAACAAAGACTTATATTTTTGATATTTACTTTATGTATTTAAATGCCATTTAACAAAGAAAAATCAACCAAATAAATGAGTTCGTGTGTCACCTCTGACACGCGTGTCATAGGTTCGCCATCACTGGTTTAGACTTTAAGCAAATGCTTTTCAATAGAGAGCTTCTTTCAGGCTCTTCTGTGGAGTAATGATAACATGGAGATGGTATTTGGGTCAGATTTTTTAGGCGGTTATCCTTAATTTAAGGGGCTAAGACCTAATTTTATGACCAGGCAATTGCAAGTTTGCATGTAAGCATCTTTTGATTTAAAATAGGAACAATCATTTCAGCCCTGTAGAAGGTGTTAGTAGAATGAGAGAAAAGCATGCTGACAACGAAGGGCACATTCATCCGACAGGAAAGGGCACATTCGCATCACTTCTTATTTTCATCCATCAAAAATGAAAAGTGCAGGATCAGAGACATGGCTTCATTTAAAGTCCACTTTGCATTATCACCAATGAATATATTCTATATGCTCCCCCATAGCCCTTAAGCATTGTTTAAAGAATGTCATTGTTAAACATAATTTTTTTGCGAATAAAACATACTCCGTATTATGAGCTTCCATAGGATTCACACCAGGCTAATAAAATAGAACATGTTGACATTGTTAAAGTTAATGTACAATAATTTAGTGCTCACTGCAAACATATTCAAGACTTATCAGAACAGCTGACATGTTGAAACACTTTGGACACTAAATAGGCTCTTTGCTGTGTCCTTGAGGAGTATCTAGGCTGCAATATTAATTTTGGAAGCCCACCAAATGTAACTATAATGACAATGATTCTATTAGGGCTCTACAGAAATGTTTTCAAATTTTATTTTATAACTAAATCATATTTTATTATTACACTAAGATATTTATATTGCACAATTGTGCATAAAATACTCCAACAGAGTATTCAGGAAAGAATAAACAAATTAGAAGGAAATAATGAAGCCATCCCAAGTTCCAGATGAATACAAAGTTAATTTGATCTTTAAGGTCCTTCCATCTGCTATTGTTATTTATTTTAAGCATTACACATTTACATACCTTCAAATAAAGAAAACTGAAAGGCAGACACGTTTATAATGGAACACTGCATTCACAAGGAGAAATGTCCAAAACCAGAATTTCTCTTGTAAAGGTTTGGTGGGGGTCAAGTTGGATATTTGAAGTATGAAATTTTCTAATAACATGAGAAGTAAACAAGCCAAGAAGATATTAGGCAATGGGGGAAAGTGAAAGAGCAAGAAGATAGTAGCAAATCCTATACACATAGTGGCCAGATCATTAACGTGGTTTTTATACTCCTTCTTGTTGTTTTGTTACATTTATTTACTATTTAGTAATTTAAATTCAGATAAAGAAACTTTTAAGTTGGTTTAAGTGAGTAGAATAGTGTCTCTAAAAATTCTTGTCCACCTGGAACTTTAGAAGGTGACTGTATTTGAAAATAAGCAGATATAAGCAATCAGGGTAAAGATCTAGATGAGATCATACTGGATGGGGCCCTACATCCAATAACTGGGCTCTTCATAAGAAAAAAAAGAGGACACAGAGCGACTACAAAGACACAGAGAAGCAGGCAGAGATGTGAAGTAAGAAGCAGAGATCCCAGCGATGCAGCCACAAGTCAAGGAACGCTAAGAGCTGCCAAGCTGACAATTGCAGGGAGCCACCAGTAGCTAGAACGAGGCAAGGAAGAATTCTTCCCTTAAGTCATCAGAGGGTGGATGGCTGTGGTAACACCCTGATTTCAGCCTTCCAGCTTCCAAACTGAGAGAGAAAAGAATTATATTTTTTTCTGAGAGGAAAAAAAAATTTTCAAAGTACCTAGTTAGTGGTACTTTGTTATGACAGCCCTAGAAAACAAAGACAGCTGATGAATTTTATTTAATATAGATTCTGAAATCTTTTGAAAGGTTGAACTTTTCACTTTGGAAAATTTAACATACCCGTGAGCAAAAGTAGCAGGTGGAAATTTAAAGATATAAAAGCTTTTTCTGAACTGAGAAAATATTAATCAAATCAGACCCATGAAGAAAGTCAATTTAAAAATTTATAAATGTTTCACATTCCTAAGCTATTCAAAATGCGTGTGAGTACTATTTTCACTAATGCATTGATCCAAATGTTAAAAAAAGAAGATATGAGTTAGAAATCTTGTCCAAAAGTATTTTATAAGAAATAAATGGAAATAAAAATCAGATAATATCTTTTACTGCTTCCTAGTTGATCTAAATATTGTATCTATTTCATGATGTATTAATTTTGAATCTGAAAATTAATTAAGATCATCAATACCTGATAATCAATACCAGATCTTTATTCCTGCTTTCAAAACGCATGTGCCAATTGGAAGCCAGAAGATTATGAAGATAGGGAGGAAATAATATAGAATCACTATCATTTTACCTCCAAATTTAAGAGTTAGCAAGTTACTTTCCATTTTCTGAATCTAACTTTTATTTAATTTTTTATTAGGTCAAAAAGCTTTATTATTCTATATGCCATTCATTTTTGGGGTGTAATTTGTTATTCAGTTTGCAATCCTGTGTGGCATTGGTCTATGTACAATTGAATATAGCATATGATTTTTTTTCTGTGATTATTTCTTAATACCACTGTATTTTGACTACTATGCTTAAATAACAACACAACCATTTTGGTTCATTTTTTTCTAGATGAGTAGAATACGTGAACTATGAGAAAGCAATTAAAATCAATGTTGAAATTGAAAACTTAAGAAGTCCGTTCATTTTCAGGCCATTGAAAAAGTAAATCTTGCTTTCTGGCCTACATTCAGGTGACCAACTCTCTGACTCCTACAGTTTTCTCCTCTACTTCCTAAAGTAGTTTCAAATTTCTTTCAGATAACTGAAAAAAAAATGTATTGACATCACAGCAACAATTAATTAGTCAAATAGCTTTGTCGAGGGCCATTTCAGAGATTTCAAATTAATATTTCCAAGCTATTATATTCTGCTTTCATCATGTCCATCTCTCCCAAAAACTCTGCATGGCTTCTGATGCCTCAGGAAAGAAAGCCCAAACGCCTCATTCAACACGGCAAAGATGGACCTCATATTCTGGCTCAAAAATACCTTTCCAAAGCCCTCTTCCAGGATTACATATCCAGGCTCTATTCTCCTTGGATTAGACTCAGCCGTTCACTGTTTCTAAGATACTTTATGAGCCTCCCTGTTTCTGAGATCTTTATTCACCTCCATCTTATTAGAAACACCCATCACTCTTTGTATGCATCCAAATCTCCTACATGTAAGTCTTATGCTTCCTTTGAACTCACTACTCTTAATACTTGGTCTACAGATTTGTTGTTTAATCACACAGGACTCACAATAATTTGAAAACACTGTGTGGTTTTTTTAACTACCAATTAATGTGCACAATAGATACTATCACTGCCCACTTGAGTCTGTTGTCGATCTCTCCTTTGATATCTTCCAGGAGTTTTTTTATGAATTTGGGTGCTCCTGCATTGGGTGCTCTGTGATTATTTCTTAATACCACTGTATTTTGACTACTATGCTTAAATAACAACACAACCATTTTGGTTCATTTTTTTCTAGATGAGTAGAATACGTGAACTATGAGAAAGCAATTAAAATCAATGTTGAAATTGAAAACTTAAGAAGTCCGTTCATTTTCAGGCCATTGAAAAAGTAAATCTTGCTTTCTGGCCTACATTCAGGTGACCAACTCTCTGACTCCTACAGTTTTCTCCTCTACTTCCTAAAGTAGTTTCAAATTTCTTTCGGATAACTGAAAAAAAAATGTATTGACATCACAGCAACAATTAATTAGTCAAATAGCTTTGTCGAGGGCCATTTCAGAGATTTCAAATTAATATTTCCAAGCTATTATATTCTGCTTTCATCATGTCCATCTCTCCCAAAAACTCTGCATGGCTTCTGATGCCTCAGGAAAGAAAGCCCAAACGCCTCATTCAACACGGCAAAGATGGACCTCATATTCTGGCTCAAAAATACCTTTCCAAAGCCCTCTTCCAGGATTACATATCCAGGCTCTATTCTCCTTGGATTAGACTCAGCCGTTCACTGTTTCTAAGATACTTTATGAGCCTCCCTGTTTCTGAGATCTTTATTCACCTCCATCTTATTAGAAACACCCATCACTCTTTGTATGCATCCAAATCTCCTACATGTAAGTCTTATGCTTCCTTTGAACTCACTACTCTTAATACTTGGTCTACAGATTTGTTGTTTAATCACACAGGACTCACAATAATTTGAAAACACTGTGTGGTTTTTTTAACTACCAATTAATGTGCACAATAGATACTATCACTGCCCACTTGAGTCTCACTTCATCTTTGACCATAACCACAAGCTTGACCAACTGGGCAACTGAAATTGGAATCAAAGACAGTAAGAGGAGGCATGGCTCAAAGATTGGGTGAGGGATGAAGATGAGGGTCAAAGTTGAAGTGGAGCTCAGTAATAGATTGTGTCAAGATGCAAAAAATTGTATTTACATTTTGAACTGGATAGGTCAAACATATTCCATGACAAAAAAAGCTAAATTCAGATGGCCATGTGAAAATTATACTGTTTTGACTACAGATCATTTTGTGGTATCTTCTGTTATTTCTTAAACTGTTTCATAGGTCATTACTGAACTCCAATTGCTAATATAGATGTCAACTTGAATATAAACAACTTGATGGAAGGAACCTTCTCTGACTTCACTCGTACTTTTCAGTATATATATGAGAAAGAAGGATATCCTACTGTTTGCAACAACATGGATGGAACTAGAGTGCATTATGCTAAGTAAAATAAGCAAGACAGTGAAAGAAAAATACTAGATGATATCCCTTATATGTGGAATCTAAAGAACCCCAACTCAGAAGCTGAGTAGTATTTACCAGGGACTGTGAGGTGGGGAAAATGGGACAATGTTGTTCAAAGAGTACAAACTTCCAGTTACATGATAATTAAGTGCTGGGGGAGCTAATGTATAGCATAGTGGTTATAGTTAATAATGTTATATTATATAGGTAAAAGTTGCTAAGAGAGTAAATATTAAATGTTCTCAACACAGAAAAGAGATGGTGATTATGAGACAGGATGGAGTTGTGAGGTAATGCTATGGTGGTAATCATTTTGCAATATATAAATACGTTAACTCAACATGTTGGAAACTGTAAACTTATATCTTGTTATATGCAAACTATATCTCCATAAAGCTGAAAAAATTGTTTTTAGGCAATTAAAAAAAATAGAACTACATTATGATCTAGCAATCCCAGTTCTGGGTATACATCCAAAGAAAATGAAAACAGGATATTGAAGAGATAGCTGGACTCCCATGTTTATTGCAGCATTATTTACAATACGCAAGATATAGAAACAACCCATTATTCAGTGGTGGATGAATAAAGATGTTGTATAAGTACAATGGAATAGTATCCAGTCATATAAATGAAGGAAATTCTACCTTTTGACTACATGGCTAGACCTTCAGGGTATTATGGTAAGTGAAATAAACTAGATAGAAGAAGTTAAATACTGCATAATATCACTTATATATGGAATCTAAAATTTTAAAAAGTCAAACTCATAGAAACAGAGAGTACAAAAGTGGTGGCCAGGAGCCAGAGAGTCGGGGGACGAAGGGAAAGGTTGGTTAAAGGATGTAAACTTTTATCTATAAAATTAATAAGGCTTGAGGATCTAATTTATAACATGGTGACTACAGTTGATAACACTGTATTCTATAATTAAAATGTGCTAAGAGAGGAGAAATTAAATGTTCTTACAAAGAAAGAAAGAAAGAAAGAAAGAAAGAAAGAAAGAAAGAAAGAAAGAAAGAAAGAAAGAAAGAAAGGAAGGAAGGAAGGAAGGAAG